>NC_082702.1:33781938-34081938 GCF_949987515.2 Delphinus delphis | reverse complement strand
TATGTCATATGACAGAATCTCCTTCTTTTTTAAGGCTAATGCTACATTGTATGAATATATCATATTCTGTTTACCCATCCATCCATCAATGGACAACTCAGTTGCTGTCAATTTTTGGCTATTGTGAATAATACTGCTAAGAACATGGGTGTGCAAATATCTCTGACACACTGCCTTCAATTATTTTGAATATATACAGAAGTGGGATTGCTGGATCATATGGTAGTGCTATTTTTAATTTTTTGAGGAATCTCCATACTTTTTCCCACAGTGGCTGTACAAATTCATATTCCCACCCATAGCGTACAAGGGTTCCCCTGTGTGTGCTTGTAAAGAATGTGTATGCTGCTGCTGTTGGATTAAGTGTCCCATAACGTCTGTTAGACCCATTTGGTCTGAAGTATGTTCAAGTACAATGTTTCCTGTTGGTTTTCTGTTTGGATGGTCTATCCATTGCTGAAAGTGAGGTACTGAAGTCCACTACTATTATTGCATTGCTGTCTATTTCTCCCTTCAGAACCTATTAGAATTTGCTTAACATATTTAGGTGCTCTGATGTTGGGTAGTTATATATTTACAATTGTTATATCTACTTGATGAATTGATTCTTTTTATCATTATATAATGACCTTCTTTGTCTCTCGTTACTGATTTTGGCCTAAAGTCTATTTTGTCTGATATAATTATAGCTACCCCAATTTCTTTTGGATTCCACTTGCATAAAATATCACTTACCATCCCTTCACGTAAATTTATTTACAATTTCTTGATAGTTCAGGTTTTCTTATATCTCACTACCTTTGAACCTGATTTACCTTTTTTCCTGAATGCTCACTCTCTTCCTGTATTCTCCTCTGATTATATTTGAGTCAGATTTAATGTATGCCAAAGGTAGGCTTAATGCTTCCATAGCTTCTTTTTCTTTTTTTTTTTTTGGATTAAGGATGAAGCCTCAAAACATGCTAGGTTCTAGTGACAGTAGCATCTTTTCCCACATTCTGGCCTAGGATTTATCAATGAACGCTCTTATTATTTCTTTAGACATTAATTTCCAGACCTCTGACTGATTAAGGTGAGGAAAAAATCCAAGCTTACTTTTATAACTCCATTGTCTATGAGAATGTGAGCTGACTGATAGAGAATCATACACTAACACAGCATTAAATCTTGCTTTCTAGAGTTGAGAAGTTCCTCGAGCCAGATGGATGTCACCTGTTTAAGCTAAGCTGAGATTGTGAGTAAATATTGCCCAATGTTTTGCCAATTTAAGATTATTAAATTGCTGTGGATTTCCACAGTCAAGACTATACCAGTTACAATTTCATACATAACAAAAAGCTATCTGGTTATTATTCCTCCTAGCTACTCTGATAATGGGATATATTTGCCATGTATAATGCACATTTCTTTTTATTGTGGGTGGGAAAGGAATATTTATTAAGGAAAACTAATAAGAATTATAAGAATTTAGGTTTATAAACATCAGTGTTCCCTAAGTTCTGTTAGTTTGAGTGAGCCTCCCTAAGTCTGATGAACTCTCAATTGTCTGACCAAGCCCTTGTCAAGCTGAATTTGGGGTGCAGAACAGAGCCTGGATCATAGACTACCAATCAAGGTAGTTTGTCTTCTGGGATGGGCTTAACTGTGTGGTCAGCTAGCATCATTTCTGTGCCACGAGGGAGAATTCCTGCCTTTCCACACCAAATCAAATCAACTATTGGTGACTACTTGTAATAAAAATAAAATCTTAACTTCTTTAGTTTAAACTTAATTAATTCTCCTGTTATCTTTATAAAACACTGGGATAGACCAAAAAATTTTTTCTTTTATATACAGAAATACATAATATTCCCCTTTCTCTCTATAGATATATAGAGAGACATATATTACACATGTCACACAGCACCATTCTGATATTAACTTTCAAGATCTCTTTTCTAAAGAAAACCCTAGAAAGTTGTGGCTGAGTCCATGGGCTCTATCAACATGACATCTTTGACCAATGATTTCTAGAACAGTTCTGATTCCTGTTTCACATTTCATTTTGTGTCTAAGTCATTTGTTTTCTCTACAGTATACAACTTATACACTTACTGTAGGGCTATTTCAATCTCTGCAACTACAGACATTCAATGTTTATAAATTTAAATGAGAAGTTTTTAAATTGAAGTATAGTTGATTTAAAATGTGTTAGTTTCAGGTGTACAGCAAAGTGATTCAGATATATATATATATATATATATATATTCAGATTATTTTCGCTGAAAGGTTAATTCAAAACACTGAGTATAGTTCTCTGTGCTGTACAATAGGTCCTTGTTGGTTATCTATTTTATGTACAGTACATGTTAATCTCAACCTCCTAATTTACTCCCCTACTGCTTTCCCCTTTGGTAAGCATAAATTTGTTTTCTATGCCTGTGTGTCTATTTCTGTTCTGTATATAAGTTCATTTGTATCATTTTTTTTTAGATTCCACATATTACGAAGTTTTCAATGGCACTCACTCAGCCTGTTGCAAACTGGTTACCACAAATAGCTATGCTGAGTTGACTTCCCCATGTTGGTCTAGAAAATGCCTGTTGCAATTTATGTTGCCCTGTGCTTGAGTTCACAGTGTTCTGAGAACCCTCTGACGTTGAAGTGGCTGCTGACTGGAACAAGAATGACTGGAACGAGAATGACTTGTTCTGACTGGATTCTGACTGGATTCTGACTGGAACAAGAATGACTTCCAAGTTGCGTGAGACCTAAAAAATGCTCCCCAACTGAACAGAAGATACTGACATTTATGTTCTTCCTGCACTGCAATATCAAGCATGCTGTGTGGTGGTAGCTCCCTGTGGCTTTGTTGGACAGTCATTTTGTGCTTTCCTCTCTGTAGCAGACCCATTCTAGAGTGAGGTTTAACTTTTCTTTGGCTTATAAATGCCCAACCAAATGGAAGGATGGATGGATGAATTATTCCAGACATGAGCTGACAATATTTGCTTATATGTTCATCCACTGCTTTATTATTGAGCTTAATCATGATCATATGTGTAATCTTTCAGATTTCAAATAAGCCCCCCTTTTTCCTCCAAATTACATATTATGGGAAAGGGTTTCATCATCTTCAAATAAGATATGTCAATCACCAGACAATAATTGTAAGTAGAAATTCACATAAAAATGACAAATATCTGTATTTAATAAAAGAGAACTAGAATCTTAGAAAAACAGAGCACCAAGGACATTAAAGATTAATCTCCAGGAATTTAGTGCTGAAATAACTGAAGGATAATATCACTATTGACTGAACTATATAATGTCCTTAGCAAAAAGCTTGTCAGGACCAACATAATCAAATAGAAAATTGATACAGGGAATTCTGACCCTACATCTCAAACACCACACTGAGCCTTTCCCACCCAGAGGAAGGTAATTAATTAATTTCAGCTGGAGAATGTCTGCCTGTCTGTAATTAACAACATGTGTACCTACCACACGCTCATCCTCCACTGTGTTAAGGATGTGCAGAGTGATTAGTGAAGCCAGGTTGTCAACATGCCTCCTGGTTGTTCCTTCTTCCACCTCAAACTCACTCAGCCTCCCACCCTCACCCCACATTCCTTATCATGTTCGCAGTGGGATTGTCTTTTTAATCAACTAAAGCATAAATGACCTATTTTCTTCATTTTCTTAAAAAGACGGTTTTATTCTAAGTTCACATCTTGAGTTCTAAACTAAACCTCACAGTAAGTTTTATTTTGGTTTATTACTACAGAACCTGTCAAAATGCTCGTAAAATGCGTATTCCATGTATTTTGTCATGGCTAATTTTTTTTTAACTTGTGAAGTATTTGAGAAATGATATTTATAGGTACATAGTAAAGATGCTACATGCTTGCTTTCTTCAAGATTTTTGGCCTGGCATCTCTACAATGTAGACAGCTCAATAAAATAATCAAGTAAGTGGAAAAATCAAAGTGTGGCACATACGAAAGGGCATAAGATTGGCATTAAATCAGAACTTTTAACTGGCTTTGCTACTTCTCAGCAGTGTGCCCTTGGGAATATTAGTTAGCTTTTCCTTAATTTCCTTGTTTCTTCCATGAAGAGAAGATACAGATTGCTAACAATATGGTGAACACATCATTATAGACATATTTAAGTATGTCTCTTAAATATAAATGTTTATGAATGGACACGTCACCAAAGACGATATACACATGGCAAGTAAGCACACAGAAATATGTTCAATATCATGAGCCATGAGGAAAATGCAAATTAAACCCATGATGGGACAGCACGACATACTTATTAGGACAGCTGAAATAAAAAATCAGTGACAATACCGAATGCTAGAAAAGATGCAGAGAAAATTATCTCTCACACATTGTGGATGGAAATGTAAAATGGTACAGCCATTCTGAAAAACAGTTTCACATTAAAAAAAAAGGAACAAACACGTACTTAATTTATAGCCTAGCAATTGCACTCCTGGGCATCTATCCAGAGAAATAAACTTTTGTCAACACAAAAACATGCACATCCATGTTCAGGGCAGCTTTTCTATAATAGCCAAACACTGGAAACAACCCACATGTCCTTTAGTGGGTGAACAGCTTGATGACCTGGGCCATATCCATTCCATGGACTACTCTTCAGGAATAAAAAGGAACAAACTCTCAATACACACAGCATGGATGTATCGCAAGGGAGTGATGCTGAGTGAAGGTGGCCAACACCAAAAAGTTACATACCATACAATTCCACAGAATATTCGTGAAATGACAAAATTATAGAAATAGGCAGATTAGTAGTTTTCAGAGATTAAGGATAAGAGAAGGTAAAGGGGATGGGAGTGGATATAAAGGCGTACCATGGGGGATCTTTGTAGTGATAGAACGGTATCTGGATTGTGATGGCGGTTACATAAATAAATGTATGTGTGTCTTAAAATCGTATAGAAGGACTTCCCTGGTGCCGCAGTGGTTAAGTTCTGCGTGCCAATGCAGGGTACATGGATTCAATCCCTGGTCCAGGAAGATCCCACATGCCGAGGAGCAACTAAGCCCATGCGCCACAACTACTGAGCTTGCGCTCTAGAGCCATGAGCCACAACTACTGAGCCTACATGCCACAACTACTGAAGTCCACGTAACTAGAGCCCGTGCTCTGTAACAAGAGAAGCCACCACATCGGGGCTTCCCTGGTGGCGCAGTGGTTGAGAGTCCACCTGCCGATGCAGGGGACACGGGTTCGTGCTCTGGTCCGGGAAGATCCCACATGCCGCGGAGCGGCTGGGCCCGTGAGCCATGGCCGCTGAGCCTGCGCCAAAAAGTAATTTAATAGGTAGGGTTCAGAATGTCCACAAATGCTTTGACACTTGTCCCATTATGAGGTGGAGTCCCTTTATCTTCCCACTGAATATAGATTAGCCTGTGACTGCTTTGAGAAATGGAGTATAGTGAAGCCAGTTTTGTACTTAGCCTTTAGGTGACTAGCCACTTTCCTTTGCTGGCTGGGAGCCCTATGCTGCCATATAAGAAGTCTACGTACTGGGCTGAACAGACCATATGAAAGGACTTTGAGATTATATGGAGAAGGTGAGTGGCCTGGCAGAAGCCAGCCTTCAAATCACCTCTGCCAAGCACTAGCCTGCTTATACTCTCCAAATCGGACCATTCACCAGCTGACTGTCACTGAGTTCTCTCTCTATGGCATGTGGAGCAGAAATATCACCGTGCTGAACCCTGTAGGAGATCAGGAAGCACAAAATTAGGAGATATCTTTAAATGTTTATTATTTAGAGCTGTTACATCTTGAGGCAGTTTTTTTTTAAGGCAGCAATAGATATCTGGAACTGAAATAATGGCTGAGAATTTTACAAAATGAAGAAAATATGGAATCTTTAGATTGAAGAATCACAACAAGTCCCAAACAAGAGAAATAAAATTAATCCCTTCCTAGACTCACTGTTGAAGGCAGCAGAACAAGAGCAAAGTGAGGTCTTTAATAAAGCAAAAAGATAGATTATATACAAATAAACAATTCTAAGACTGAAAACAGATTCCTTAATAGAAACAAAAGAGATGAGAATATAATGGAATGACACTGTCCAAGTGATATACCTGTTAACCTAGAATTCTACAATACATTCTGCCAAATAATCATTCAGGATTAAGAGCAGAATCAAGACAAAAAATCAATACACGATTGGGTTGGGATTCAGGCTACACACATCCTTCCATTAATTTTTCCAAAAAGAACAGTGGAACTTCTGACTAAACCAATAAAAGTTAATTACAGTGCTGATGTTGTTAAAGGAGGGAAAGTGGAGCAGGGGAAGGAACCCTAAACCTGGAGGAAGGAGAAAGGGATGTAAATCTAATAAGACTCTTCTACTTGCTACTTCATTGTTCATTCTGAGCTTTATTTCCTTGGCTTATATTGTACAAAATGGCTCCTATACTTATAATTTGTGTGAATGTTGAAGGACAAGGTAAAAAGTGAGAGAATGAAGATGAAAACACATAGCATAGATCCTAGTACACTGTAGTTATTTAAAACATCACATGAATTGTTTATTGACTGAATATTAATTATACTGTTTGAGAAAGAAAGCTAGTAAAGAAAACAAATGTGGGCATAACGAATATGGGCATTAAAACAGTCTATTTTAAGAATTGGGCATTTACCGCCATAAAGGAAGAGAAAAATGTACTTATTAAATTTTGTCATACTGTTTTTCCTATTAATTTTAATTAGATCCTATTAAATATTTTAGGATTCCTTTTAGTGGTTACCACACTTACTATTTAGATGTATTATTAATTGTAGATGGAACTTCCCTCTTGTTAGATTTGTTGTCTTTTGAGGAATTTTGTTTCACTTAAGTGTTTTTTCTAATGTAGATCCCATGGCATGTCCCCAGAGAATACACCGAAATGCTGTAAATATTGTGTACAGAGTACAGGTATTTCTCTCAATGCAGGCTTTGCTCTGGATACTGTAACTCTGGTAAGAATAACTCTGAACGAGTCAGACATCTAACACCATTTTATAGTGATCAACAGAAGCTGCAGATTTAACACTGGTCATTGAAATAAAAATTATCTCCCTAGAGAACTAAGGAATGTTCTTCTCCAATGATGGTTTGTGCATTGCTTCTTTATGACCTCTTCAAAAATAATCCATCCAAATAGGAAACTAGTCCATAAAAGGGAAGTACTTAAGTGTAAAAATGATTTATGGAGGCTGAGGTCTAAATTCCCATCCCATATATAGAGATGGTGACAAAAAATACACCTTAAGACTGTGGGAAATAGTTGAATTAACAAGTGATCTGCTTATTGAATTTTTTATTCACTTCTTTTTCTTTCATTTGTGCATTTTTCACAGTGGACTGGGGTATCAGAAAAGGATTCCTGAAGGAAATGACAAGGTAAAAAGGAAGGAAGGAAGGAAGGGAGGAAGGGAGGAAGGGAGGAAGGGAGGAAGAGAGGAAGAGAGGAAGAGAGGAAGAGAGGAAGGGAGGAAGGGAGGAAGGGAGGGAGGGAAAGACATTCCTAATTCCTACACCAAGAAGCAGTTTGAAGTGGCCTATTAACTTGAAATTCCAGAAGTGGAGAGTAATTTAGACCTGGTGGAAAAAGTATCTTTGATGAGTGGATAGAAATAAGGTCAGAGAGTTGTACAGTGATACATCATGGAGGGAGTTCTGTGTTAAATTACAAAGTTTGAAATTTATTCTGAAAATTACAAAGAGCCATTGAAAGATGATGCATAAGTGTTCTAATTCTGCTGTAATAAATTACCAAAATTAAATAAATTTGGTGGCTTTAAACTACACAAATTAATTAATTAATTTTTTTCCATTTTGTATCAGAATTTGTTTTATTTTTCATTTTATATTGGAGTATAGTTGATAAACAATGTTGTGATAGTTTCAGGTGTACAACAAAGGGATTCCATTATACATATACATAAATCTATCCTTTTTCAAATTCTTTTCCCATTTACATTATTATAGCATATTGAGCAGAATTTGTTTTTCAATTGATTTGTATGACGTTCTTTATATATTCTGGATACTAATCCTTGTGGATTTGCAAAGTATCTACACAAATTTATTATCTAACATTTCTGGAGGTCCAAAGTCTGAAATCAGTCTCATTGGCCTAAAGTCAAAGTGTCATCTTGGCTGGTTCCTTATGGAGCCTCTGAGAGGAGAATCCATTTTCATGCCTTTTTCGTGTCCTAAAGGCTGTTTGCATTCATTGATTCATGGTTCCTTCCTCACATCACCCCTACCTCTTGCTTCCATCATCACGTCTCCTAAGTCTGATCCTCCTGCCTCACTGTTATAAGGACTCCTGAGGTGACTGCACTCGGCCCACCTGCATAATCTAGGATAATCTCCCCATCAACATCCTTAACTTAATCATTTTTTTTTAATTTATTTATTTAGTTTTGGCTGTGTTGGGTCTCTGTTTCGTGCGAGGGCTTTCTCTAGTTGTGGCAAGCGGGGGCCACTCTTCATCGCGGTGCGGGGGCCTTTCACTATCACGGTCTCTCCTGTTGCGGAGCACAGGCTCCAGACGTGCAGGCTCAGTAGTTGTGGCTCACGGGCCCAGTTGCTCCGTGGTATGTGGGATCCTCCCAGACCAGGGACCGAACCCACGTCCCCCGCATTGGCAGGCAGACTCCCAACCACTACGCCACCAGGGAAGCCCTTAACTTAATCATATTTACAAAACTCCTTTAACCTTGTAATATCCTCGCAGGTTTGGGGAATTAGGACATGACTATTTTCGAGAAGCAATTATTCAGCTTACCGCAAATTATAAACAGAGATATGACATGATAAATTTTGTACTTCAGAAGGAACTCTCTGATACAGTAGGAGTTAGTCTGAAGAATAATCAGTCTGGTGGAAGGAGACCAAGGGGCAGTTGTTGAGCTCCTGATGAAAAATGGCTTATTCGATATCTCTTCATGTGCAACATTTGGCTTTAAGACTACTGTGTCCCATGTCCTTCACAGGAGCAAAGGCCCCTGTGATGAAGAGCAAAAACATGTGGAAGGTGCCTTTTAACAGAACACAGAAACTCACTGGATAGGGAGAGAAGTGAGGAGTAGAGGTAAGGAAGCGATTAAAGTCTCCAAATTTGAATCACCATTCATAGAGATGGGAACTTTAGGAAAAGAGAATAGGAAGAAAATAAAGAATTCAATTCAAAGACCCTATTAGCCTGTAGAGCATCACTGTGCAAATTGGGAAAAGATGCCCCTTCTGGGCAGATGCTGTGCCACAGGCACATGGCTGGGTCACATGTCCATGCCTTTACAGAGAGGAAAAGGTGCCCCTTCCTCCCAGCTAATGCAGCTCTCTGGCGGGACACAGGAGGAGCATGCCGCAGACTGCAGCCATAGTTGTCCTGAGCTGTTTTGTACATGATAAATATAAAGCATCAGTGAAAACTGAGGTGGAGTTATCTATAGGCACCTCTCAGAAGGAAAGTTAAAAAAAAAAAGCTGGATGCCAGTTTTATATCAGCAGAAAAATAATAGATGAAGGTATAGAGTGGCTGAGATTGTACAGGCAGCAAAGAAAGTAACATAACTTCAAGAGGCAATCCAGTTTAAAGAGAGAATGTCCAAAATCACACCATCATTGCTACCATCAGAATGGGACAATCTCTTGTTGCAGAGACAGTCTAGGTGAATGTTTACTGCATTCGATCAGTGTGTATGACAAGGCTAGACCTTTAACATTTTGCTTGTCTGTATTTTTACAAAAATATTGATGTATTAATTATTAAATATAACTAATTTGGGGGCAATAATAAGAAATGGAGCAGAGCTAAATTATTTGATATCAGCAAAAGGGAAGATTAGTAGAAGGGCAACTGGGGTATATCAACCATGGGTGAAAACAGCTAAAAAATCCTTTGCTGCATAATTAAACCAAAGTCTCTTAGAAATCTCTGGAAAGGAAAAGAGGCAGAAAAAAAAAAAAAGAAAAGAAAAGGGAGAAAATAGAAAATTTTAAATTAAAATATTTTGATTTTTTTAACCAACTTATTTTTAAAATGAATTGATTTCACGAAATGATGCTTGATCTTGATTATTTGAACCTGTGAAATGTTTTGACAAGGGAAATGCATTTTCTTCAGTTCTATTTGTGGAATTTAGTTATCTGTTCAATGTATGCATTTCACTTAAACTTCAGCTGATTTGAGACACCCAACTCTCCCTTGGAAGTCACTTGGCTGTTTTCATAAATGTGTAATTTTCAGCTCGAAGAAACATTTGCACCTTCAGGGAGCAATATATTCTCTTCTCCCAGTAGTTGCTTATTTTATTTACCCTGTCAAGTAGCCAACAAGAACATTTTCTCATACTGTACCGAGGATAAGTGAAGTTCAAGCATTCAGCTTGCCCAGCTTTTAGAGGAAATTAGAAAATACTTTCTAGCAAAGTAACTAATAATAGTTCTTATTGAGACATAGGCCACCTGTGTGGAATTATCAATCAAATCAGCTTTTATAATAAATACCTATTATTTTCTGAAATATAATGCATTACAAAAGTGTTTGCATTTTTCATTTGGCATCTTGGCAAAATGTTGGAAGGAGAGTCTAAATCTTAGAGCATACCGTTGTTAATTGTCCCATTTTGGAGTAACCTAAGCATGAAAAAGTACAAGTGCTTTTTCCCTTATTGGTCATTTAGTGACCTGCATAAAACTGAATATGGCAAGTTCTGATTCTTTGGATTGTTATTTGTTGAAAATGTGCAGAAATGAAGCTATCAGAAATGCTTCCTTTAAATGAATATTGAATAGAAGCTAGTGGCATCTTTCCAATAAAGTAATTTCTTCCTTAGTTAGAATGGGTTTAGTTAAAGGGGAAATCCTACTTCAGTGCCATTTTTTTTCCTCCCCTCATTTATGCCCAAAGCATATTGTATGCAGAGATGTCATGCCATGGGCCCAGTAATAGTTCTGCTATAGACAGTTTCCACCTGACTGCATTTCTATTACTGCGGATAACCTTCAACTCATGAACAGAATTCACAATTTATAAGGAATATAGAAAAAAGAAGTCTTCCATATAAATCCAGAATTCTAATTGTGTGAGGTATGGATAAATTGCATAACTTTAAAACTGAATGTGAAATCCTTTTCAGTGTGATCCTTATGGGAAGGATTACTAACTTGCTGCTCATCTCGAAAGTTTTCCTCGATGTGCTATTATTTTTCAAGTGTCATATGTTTGCAAGACATTTCTCTGATATTTCCCCCAGGGCATGGAGAATAAGACTTAGTTTGACTAGAAGAGGTTGAAGATGAGCAATCTAGTTTAGAAACAGGGCCTGTCAAAGAAAAAAGGCTGGTTATTTTTGTTAACCTGGATCAAGCAGACCAGAGACCGATTGAAAGAATCTGGCTCGATGAATAAGCATTGAAGAGGTGCACTACATTTCAGCAGTATCCAGGAGCTAGCCACTGAAGACCTGGCTTTTATTGTTGACTCTGTTAATAATGTACTATGTAAACTTTGGCAAGTAAATGAACACATCTGTTCTTTCTTCCTTTTCCCCATTTGTAAAAAAGTGGTTTGAATTGCTTGATCCATAAGATTCTCCTCAACTCCAAGCTTCTCAGTTTGAAGGAGGGGCAGAATTAGTGAGCTTATGATATAAGGAAGGTATAAATTCTCTGACCTCTTCCCTGTCCTTCCATGCATGGGTATAGCAGCACTTACACATGTCTGCTTCCAGCCAGAGGAAAAGAAGGAAAATAGTCACTAGGTCCTTTTATATCCACATTTTAGAAAAGTGAAGGTCTATACAAATTGTCAGGGCCTGCCAGAATTAAGAGTATGTCTTATTATTGCATTGGGCTAGCTTTAGCTGTAAGTTTCATCCATCCATTCAAGCATCCATCCATCTATCCTTCATCAATATATCCACTGAATCAATAGGTACTGTATACTTATTTTCTGGCTTGTAAGCACTAGAAATACACTGGTCAACAAGACAGGCTTGTCCCTTTTTCAGGGAATTGAGTGGGCATGTGTTACAAACACACAATCAGTTAATTACACATATGAAAAGTGTTATTTAAGAAAATACAGAGAGTAATAACAATGTCTAACAAGCAGCTTTGTTCTTCATATAAGAACAGACCTGATTATCCTCACACAAACTAACTTCTTTATTCAAAGGAAGCTAGAGATACAAGTTGATTAAAAAGTCAAGAATGAAATTCATTTTTCAATGTTCAGTCATTTGATCTGTTTGCAAGATCATTTTATCACAACATAAACACTACTGGCTTCTGAATAACAAAGAATTAAATTTATAAAACTCTCCATACTGTTGTGACCTCCACAGAGGTCCTGGGCAAGAGTTTGCCCTTGCGAACTCATCCAGAAGTACCATAACCTTTAATATCAAATTGGTATTCTAAGTACACGAAGGCAATAAAGAAGAACAATAACAACTAAATCCTGAAGGAACTAACGGAATCAGCCTTTATTTGGCAGAGAATGGCATGCAATTATAAAGCTATCAAGACTCCAAACTATAAATTTAATTAAGCATAAAGATGGGTGAGTACTGAAATACTAATGAGAAAACTTAGTCTTCCTTCTAATGAGATTATGCAGTTATGACCCAAATATCCCATCCTAGATTATATCAACTAACCACCTGTCCTGGTTTATCTGGGACTGAGGGATGTAGGACTTTTAGCGCCAAACCAGGAAAGTCTTGGGCAAACCGAGGAGAGTTGTTTTCCTACATATCTTCTATTAAGTAATAACAATGTAAGACTCCTATTATGCAAGCCTCTAAACTTCTTCAGTTCATGCTCTCAAAGCATTGGCAAGCCATGAATCATGGCCACCCACCCTCTGGAAAAGGGTATTTTAGAATCCACTAATCTAATCTGACTAATCTGTCAACAAAGTTATGTTCTTAGCAGGGGCTATTTTGCCCAAAGTAGTACCAGGAAACAAACATGTATAAGCTCTAGTCAAGGAAGTTATTTATTTCCACCATGCAAGGTACCTGTTCTTTGCAGAATCATCAGTAAACAGCAAAATATATCAGCTGGCTATCACACCTGTGCTTTAACTGACACTGCGGTCAGTGATTCTAGCTCTATTACTGAGTTATCTCCATTCAAAGTTACTTAGCTAGAAATATCACCATCATTTGACATTTCAATGAGCCTCTGTTTCCTCAGTTAAAAGAAAAAGTTTGATTGTCATAGATGAAACAGTCTACTGTGCCCAGAGTTGGGTTTGGTAGATAAAGATAACAGTGGAAAGTTGCCAGTGTAAGTGCATTACACAGATACATGGAGGGCCTCATTTCATTTTCCACAAAGCCCTATGAGGTATGCATTTTTATATCACTTTCTTTAGGCATGACTGACATGTAAAAAAGCTATACATATTTGATATTTAAAACTCCATGAGTTCATGGATAAATATACCCCCATGAAAACATCACCACCATCAAGGCCATAGAGATATCTATCGCTACCCAAAGTTTCCTCCTGCCTTATTTATTATTATTAATAGAAGTAGTAGTAGTAGCAGTAGTAGAATATCTAACATAAAATTTAACCTCGTACCAAATTTTAAGTATACAACATAGTACTGTTAGCTACAGGCACTATGCTGTATAATAGAATTCCAGAACTTAGTCATCTTGCATAACTGACACTTTGTACCTTTGACTATCACTTCCCCATTTACCCCTCTCCTTAGCCCCTGGCAATGACCATCCTACTCTCTGCTCCTATGAGTTTGACTATATTAGATTCTACAAGTAAGTGACATCATACTGTAATTGTCTTCCGTATCTGGCTTATTTCACTTAGCATAATGTCCTCCAGGTTAATACATGTTGTCACAAATAGCAAAATTTCCTTCTTTTCTGAAGGCTGAATAATATTCAACTGTATGTATATACCATATTTTCTTTATTCATTCATGCATCCATGGACATTCAGATTGTTTCCATACCTTAGCTATCGTGAATAACGCTGCATTGAACATGAGGGTGTAGGCAAAAAGATCCTGATTTCAGTTCCTTTAGATAAATACCAAGAAGTGGCATTGCCAGATTGCACGGTAGCTGTATTTTTAATTTTTTGAGGCATATTCATACTGTTTTCCATAAAGGCTGGACCAATTTACATTCCCACCGAGGGCGTACCAAGTTAATCTTTTCTCTACATCCTCACCAACATTTGCTCTTCTAAAAATAGGTGTGAGGTGGTATCTCATTGTGGTTTCAATGTACATTTCCCTGATGATTGAGACCGAGCACTTTTCATATACTTGTTGGTCATTTGCACGTCTTCTTTGGAACAATGTCTGTTGAGGTCCTTTGCACATTTTTTTTTTTTTTTGCAGTACGCGGGCCTCTCACTGTTGTGGCCTCTCCCATTGTGGAGCACAGGCTCCTGATGTGCAGGCTCAGTGGCCATGGCTCACAGGTCCAGCTGCTCCGCGGCATGTGGGATCTTCCTGGACTGGGGCATGAACCCATGTCCCCTGCATTGGCAGGCGGACTCTCAACCACTGCGCCACCGGGGAAGCCCCCTTTGCACATTTTTTAACAGTTATTTGTTTTGTTTTCTTGCTACTGAGTTGTAGGACTTCCTAATATATTTTGGATATTAATCTTTTATCAGATATATGGTTTGCAAATTTTTCTTCCATTGCATAGGTTGTCTTTTCATTCCAATTGTTTCCTTTGCTGTGCAAAAGATTTTAGTTGCATATAATCTTATCTGTTTATTTTTGCTTCTGTTGCCTGTAGTATCCAAAAAGTTTTGTGCTTTGGCATCATATCCAAAAAATCATTGCCAACACCAATGTTAAGGAGCTTTTTTCTGAAGTTTCCTGTAGAAGTTTTATGATTTCAGGTCTTACATTTAAGTCTTCAATCAATTTTGAGTCAAATTTTGTGTATTCTACATGTGGATATCCAGCTTTCCCAACATTATTTACAGAAGAGAATACCCTTCCCCATTTTGTATTCTTGGCACCCTTGTTGAAGATGAGTGGACTGTATATGCATGCGTTTATTTCTGGGCTCTCGATTCTATTCCATTGGTCTATTTGTCTATTTTCATGCCACTATGGTACTGTTTTACTTACTGTAGCTTCATAATATAGTTTGAAATCAGGAAGTGTGATACCTCCAGGTTTGTTCTTTTTGTTCAGGATTGCTTTGGCTAATGGGGGATTTTTGTGGTTCCATATGAATATTAGGATTCTTTTTCAATTTCTGTGAAAAATGTCACTGGAATTTTGATAGATACTGCATTGAATCTATAGAGGGTGTGAGTAGTATGGGCATTTTAACAATATTAATTCTTCTAAATCATGGATATGGGATATCTTTCCTTTTATGCATGTCTTCTTCAATTTCTTTTATCAGTCTATTATATTGATAGATTTCAGCAAACAGATCTTTCACCACCTTGGTTAACACTATTCCTAAATATTTTACTGTTTTGATGCTATTGTAAGCGTGGTTGTTTTCTTAATTTATTTTTCATATAGTTCTAACAAATTTTTGGCAGTGTCTCGAGGGTTTTATATATGAAAGATCATGTCATCCGGAAACAAAGACAATTTTACTTCTTTCTAATTTGGGTATCTTTTAAATTTGGATACCTTTTCTTTTCTTTTTTTTTCTAATTGTTCTAGCCAGAACTTTCTGTACTGTGTTGAATAAAAGTGGTGAGAGTAGGGGCCCTATCTTTTTTCCTGATCTTAGAGGAAATGTTTTCAACATTTCACCATCGAGTATGATATTAGCTGCTGGTTTATCACATATGGTCTCTATTAGTTTGAAGTACATTTCTTCTATACTTAATTTGTTGAGAGTTTTTTTTTTAAGCACGAAAGGATTTTGAGTTTTATCAAATTATTTTTCTGCATCTATTGAAACCATCATGTGAATTGTATTCTTAATTCTGTTAATGTAGTGTATCACATTTATTGATTTGTGTATGTTGAACCATCTTTGCATCTCAGGGATAAATCCCACTTGATCATGGTGTACTCTCCCTTTAATGTGCTGTGGAATTCATTTTACTAGTATTTTGTTAAAGATATTTGCATCAGTGCTTATCAGAGATACTGGCCTATAATTTTCTTTTCCCATTATGTCCTTCTCTGTCTTTGTTATGAAAGTATTGCTGGCCTTGTGAATGAGTTTGGCAGTGCTCCTTCCTCTTCAATTTTTTGGAATTGTTTAAGAAGGACTGGTATTAATTCTTCCTAAATGTTTGGCAGACTTCACCAATGAAGCTATCTGATAATGGGCTTTTCTTTGTTGGGAGGTTTTCATTATTAATTCAATCTCCTTACTCATACTAATCTGTTTAGATTTTCTATTTCTTCATAATTTAGTCTTGGTAGATACTATGTTTTTAGGAACTTATCCATTTCTTCTACTTTACCCAGTTTCTTGGCATATAGATTTAATAATAATCCTTCATGATCCTTTGTATTTCTGTGGTATCAGTTGTAATATCTCCCCTTTAGTTTAAAATTTTATTTTGAAATTCTCCCTTCTTTTTTCTGAATTAGCCTAAAGATTTGTCATTTTTTTTTGTCTCTTCAAAAAAAAAATCAACTCTAGCTTCACTGATCTTTTCTATTGGTTTCCTGTTTCCTATTTCACTTATTATCACTCTGATCTTTGTTATTTATATCCCTTTGCTAACTTTAGGCTTATTTTGTTCTTTTTCTAGTTCCTTGAGGTGTAACATTATGTAGTTTACTTGATATCTATCTTTTTCCTTAATGTAGATTTTTATCACTATAATCTTTTCTCTTAAAAGTGCATATAAGTTTTAGTATGTTGTGTTTTCTTTTTTATTTTTATCAAGATACTCTTTTATTTCCCTTTTGTCTTCCTTGACCCATTGGTTGTCCTGGAGTGTGTTATTTAATTTCCACTTATCTGTGAACTTTCCAATTTTCATCCTGTTATTGATTTCAAATTTTATATCATTGTGTACAGAGAAAATACTTGGTATGATTTCACGTTTCTTTAATTTGCTAACATGTACTTTGTTGCTTAAAAGATGATCTCTCCTGGAGAATGGTCCATGCGATATATATCTATCACAAATCATGTACACACGTGCCCGTGCACACACACTCACATATATACACTTCAATACTGAGATGAATTATTTGCTAATTTCCTCATTACTCTCACTTTTTAGAGTAATGGTCAACGTATTCTAACTACCTTTCAGAAAATACTTAGGAGTTATCAATATAGGTAATATTTTCAAAGCAAGAATGGCATATAATAGAAATTTTTGTTTATAGCCATGTTTTAACCACCAAAATCAGCATTGTCTTCAACATAGCCACTATGTTTTTTAACACTTCTGTTTTGTTCTAATTTTCAGAACTTAAAATTTGTGATTTTCCCCTGAGTCTCTGAATTTAGCCTGAAAGCTGGAATAATATTTCTTAGCTCTAAAAAACAATAATGTGCCCAAAGTTTTGCTTAGTCTGAACCAGAAAGTCATCTCTGGGCAGTAAGTGAAATGTCCACACTGGATAAAATGGAAATCAATTGAGCTTAGGTGTCATGTCATCATAGGTGATGGGGTGAGAGCAGAAGGACAATATGTAGAGAAGGGTTAATTTTCAGCTTTTAGCCTCCTCAACAGAATCAGTAGACATGACACCTTCTCATGAGAAACAGTGGCTCATTGTAGCAGTTATCCTCAAATAAGGGGAAACATCAGAATCTCTACCAGAAGGACAGGAAATATCTGTTGAATCTCTGTCCTACTGCCCATTCTTGACAAACATAAATTTCCTGTAAATTAGTTAGATAAACAATCCAAGAATCAGGATTTCTGAATTTTATCCATCTCTGACAACTTACATGGAATAGGAGACATAGGATTGTCACATTTTTCTAGTCTATGTTTCCTTCGAAGAGTTCTGTTGATGAAACTGATATGCAACTCCATGATATATTTCTCATGCCAACTTACCTCATGAAATTAAAATTTTTTAAATAAGAAGAATAAAATGATAGCTTAAATGTACTTTTTGTTAGTAAGAATCCACCTGACATGGTATGCACATGTGACAATCATATATTAGAAGGGATATAAAAATGGTAACATTTCCATGGAAATGACCAAAATGATAAAGAAAACACCAAGTATTTGAGGGTTTGAAGGAGGAAGCAGTGATGTTTAGATCTGAATGAGACCTGTGAGGTGGCACATGATAGATTTCATTAACGAGATACTTGAAAAGAGTTATTTTCTATTTACTAGTCCTTTAGCTTGATCCAACAAGACAAAACCAGTGATTGGAAGAAAAAAGACATCACTTCCAAGAATTTCCAAATGTCATCAAGAGTGGAACACAATATCTTACACAAGAGTGAGTTTCTATCATGTAAGTACTTCAAGCAAGAGACTGTTAAGTAAAAGATTTCTAAAGATGTTTTGGACTTACGTTCACAAGGTGTGTGCCATGGAAGAGGAGATACAGGTTACGTTAAACAGTGCTTCTGAAAAAGAAAAAAATAATCTGTCATTGAATATGATTGAAAGACACTAGGTTAAATGAAATTAGACTTTTTAAATTGTAGGACTTAACAGAGCACTTCAAATAATAATGTGCATTCCTAGACAATGAATGGGGAGGAGGGGGTGTGGATAAAAAAGAATAAAAGAAATGATGTATCTGAGATCTCAAGATGTTATTTTTGCCCTGTTATCGACCTTGCTCAAAACTATTTTAAAAACCATTGCTATGCAATGTATGCTAAAAGAATAAAAATAAATACAGATAAGTTATGGGAGATAATCACCATATTGGTATTTAATACAACATGAATGTCTAATATTTTATGAGTGCATGAGGTTATGCCAGAACCACAATATAATAACAAACAGCAGTAAATGTGGTGGCATTATCTACACATATTTACCCAGCTGGCAATGAATAAGTAACTGAGCATGAGGCAACCACTATGAGTCAATTTGAGAGACCCTGGGGTAACCCATTCATTTAACTAAGTCGGAATAATTTTAAAAGTAATGAATAATTTTTCTACCTCTAATGGGTCAGTTGATTTGTGCCAGCCCATGACCTGTTTGCCTTCAGATCTACTCCTTAATCTTTTTCTGCCGTTCTCTGGGTGACAGGGAAGCTGATTTCTGCAGACTCCCAGGTCAGGTGACTTTTGGCTGGGTTTAGCCAACAGGAGATGTTGGTGAGAGACTGGAGGGCAGGAAGGATAGAAGGTCTAGCGATTTCCCTTCTCCTTCTCTGCCTCAGGCTGGGTCTGTGTAGTATAAGAATTACCTTGGTGATTCTAGCCCTTCGGATCTGGTAACGGTGCCTTTTCCTTGGTTCATCCTGCCTAGGATGGCAGAGGTTTTTTGCTTTTGCTAATCTCTGGATTATACCAGAGTTTTCTTTTGGCTTCTTAGCAATGCTATCACCCATATGACAAATTCCCAGCACTTTATTTCCTGTGACTTATGTACTTTCAGTGGTTTCTGTTTTCCTGGTTGGACTCTGGTAAATATAATGGTTTTCTACATTACAGAAGCATTTTTTTAAATGTTAATGCATTATTATTTTCTCATAGGATTCCAAAGATGAAAAGGATCTTGGAGACTGCTTAGCCAAACAGTCAGACTGCAGTGTCTGATAAAGACAGGGAGAGAGCCAAATGGGTAGGGATGTGAAAAACTCTCACCCTTGCTTCAACAAGATCATTGTAACTATTTACCTGTTTACAGGTATTGCTTCTATATAATAAAAAAGGTGTTGCATTGATATAGTTGTAAACCCTAATATTGCAGAAAAGGCCCAGGTAAGGGGTGACTTTTATTTTGTTCAATTCACTACATCCTTTCAAATTCATCAATCTTTTATTGAGCAGATCCTGCTTTCCACCCCCAACCCCCAGCAAGTATCGAAAGGGACTCTACCTACACTGTTTTGCTTTATCTTCCCATCAACTCATTGAAGGTGGAGTATTATTCAGAAATTGAGATTGAGAAAGGTGAAATATCTTGCCTATATCTCTATAGTAAATAAGTATCCAAATCAGACCTAAACCCCAAATTAATGTCTTTCCACAACACAATCCTGTTTCCCTTGATGATTAAATGCTTATCTGATCTTAGAGTTACAAGAAGAGTTTTAGAGAGTAAAATGATGAGTTTAATTGTGGGGATGTGAAATAAAAGCAAGTGAATGTGCCTTTCAGCAAGAACTTAATCTAATGCCTGATCTAACCGTGATATAGTAATTTTTGCCAACTGTTGTTTTTGTTTAAACAGTGTCTTATAAAATATTCCATTCCCAAGGTACAGGATGAATATTAGCATCTATAAACTTTCCCCTAGCCTACCACTTAGAACACACCTTTATCACAAATTATTCCACCCAAGATCCTCAATTAATATTAATATTATAACCCCCATCATCATCCTCTCCAAAATAATTCAGTGTACAAACTTTGTCTAATGAAGGAAAGAATAGAAAAAAATCTTTAACAGATTCGCATATGAGAGGGAAAAACCAATTAAAGATTATCTCTGAACCAGGACCGCCAATATGAGATGAGATGCATAACTAATCAGCCCAAGAAGTACAACACGTGAAGTGAGGAAAGTGTCATTGTGAGAAATGTAACAACAGTCTGATGTGCATAATTCACTTTTCCCATGGAGCCCTTGCCCATCTGCTGTGACTTAGCTGAATATCAGAAGATGCAAGGAGGCCATCACTCATTAACTCACTCAGCTCCTTCAGGACCTGGCTTTGCCTTCATTTTGTTTTTATTCTTGCACTAAAGACTTGGAAACCATTAATATTACTCTATGGGTTTCTGAACTTTCCAGGCTAGGATCTAATCAGATTCTCTTCTAAAGGGAGCAGAGGTCTGAAGTTCTTTATACACAAAGCAAAGAGTATCTAACATTTGTTAAAGCTCCAAAGAACTACCTTCTCCCCGGCTATGATGGATTAAAACCATGAAAACAGAGTCCTAATTCTAATGTTCTTGGAAACAATCCTCCCACGCTTTATTTTTCCTATGTCTGCCTGGGCTCAGGCAGGTTTTTGACACTAAGCACTCCCAGTCAGGCTTTGGGATCACTGCTTGAAAGAATTTCTCAACTTTAAGACACACATGGAATGAGTAGATGATTTTAAGCTAATCCTGCATGATATGAGTTATTTATTTTAAAGATGTTGATCAAATGATGCTTTGATTTGAAATGCCCTTAATTATTCCTTAGTATTTTAGGAGTAGTGTTGTTTTTCTCTCATTCAGTCATGGATTCATTTGACAAATATATAATGAATAGCTTTCTATGTCAGGCCCTGGCATAGGCATTAGGGATTCAGTAAACAGTAGGACCTAGTTCCTTTCTTTAATACTTTAAGTTCTGGTAGGTGCTTAGTACTGGCATTAATATCATAGTAAGAATGTTCATTATTCTGGTGCATTATTTTCCCCTTTCAGGATGTCCTTCTTTCTAAACCTCTACATCCTGAGTCCTGTTTCCATTCCTTAAGCTCTGTAGCTCTATCTAAACTAAATTCCATCAGAATGGTGACTGTGTCTGATTTTGCTCACTAGCTGTTTATCCCCAATCCCTATAGTGCCTGTCACATAGGAGGCACTCAACAAACATTTAAATTATTTATTTACTGAAAAAACTCTGTTTTATCAAGCCAAATGATATCCTATTTCTCTGAACTTTGTTCCACTCAGACAAACCACTGGTATTAGATGCTTCTAAAAATGAACAAAATTTTTAGAAACTAGTTGAGCTTATAAAATATACAGTTTACAAGCAGAGATATGTCTTAACCATGTTGGTGATCCCTTCAGTCTTAAACCCATACAGTTAGCAATCCCCACACTTTGTTTGACAGAAAGATTTTCAGTTGGCCAGTGTAAAATCAAATGGCACTAAAACTACTGTGAACTAAATGCCTTTTTAGTACTATTTTTTCTTTTGTTAAAAATTAAAGACAATATACAAATATGGAATATTTGAGTATCAGGATTATTCTCTGTCTGTTATACATCTGTATAGAAAAGGCTTGATTTGAACATTACTCTTTCTTTGCAGTTTTCAAAATAACTATTTTTGTTAAAAATTAAATTTTAAAAGTGTACATTTGGGGAAGTGATGAATATATAAAACTTTGTAACTATCAGCCAGACCAAATTATAGAATACTTCCATCAACCCAGGAAGTCTTCCCTCCAAATATCCCAAAGATGGAGTCACTCTTCTATTCTAATACTTCATATAAATGAAGTCATACAGGAGTATCAGACAGGTAAATTGAAAAAGATATGTTAACATTACTCTCTTAACATTTTATTAACAATTTAGAGCTTTATATCCAATGGATATTAATCAGTGGACCCAGTTTGCACGTTTTTTTGGTAGAAATGTTAGAGTGCACAAAATTATTATTTTCTCCATTACCATTCTGACTAACCTATTTAAAAATTTTAAATAAAAACAAAAATCAATACTGGTCTTGAAAACAGAATAAATATACTTTTTAAAATGAAGGAATGGAAGAGTATAAGACAGCCTCTAAATATCTTTGGGTAAAAAGTGGATTTAGCATTATATCTGGAAATATAAAACTTATTTCTTTTCATTAGGGAGTCTTACTTAAAACTAGGATTGTTGGGCAGAGTACAACCCTGTGGGATCCAACAGGACAATGGACAAATGTTATGACTTAGGTATAATTTCCAAAAGCATTAAAAAGTCTTTAGGAACTACTAGTAGTATGCAGAAATTCTGCAGCTTGAAGGGTTATATTTAAATATGTCTACCAAGATTCTTAAGAATGTAAGCTTACCTGCAGTTGGAAGGCTGCAAGTTTTGCTTTCCTGCCAGAAATCTTAATCAACTGATACTGTTGACATCGTCCAAAAACAATAAGCAAGATTAGTGGAAGTTACACATTCTAGTCATTATTGCTTTGCTGAAGAGTCACTCAACTGAGAGAACAATATTATAGGACTTATTTACACTGATGTGAATCATTTCGTCCATAAACAAATGAGTAATGACCTGTTAGTCCAAGAGATTAAAAGCTAAGCAGATGTTTCACAAGAACAAAAATTAGTCTAGGGGAGGAAACAGAAAGCAAATTCATGTTAGCCATTGGCTTTCAAAACTGAACGATGTTAGACCACTTGAGTTTGTTGAGTGGGACAAGGGAACGCAATTGCTATTTTTGCTACGGACCATTTATAAAGAAGTTTCAAAGTTCCTTTTTAAAAAATTACTTGCTTTTTAAACAAGGAAGCAGCTACTAAGAAAATGGGTCCTCAAACAGCTCACCTCCAACTCTGTAAAAGACTGCCAAACATCTCTTGTGCATTGAAACTTATGGCTCAGGGATTGATTTCACTGGACTTTACACAAATCTTTGATCCATGGACCCATTTTAGTAGGTAATGCTATATCCTGTAACTCTATTTATCCTATTAGTCAGTGAAGGGGAGAGGAAATGTTACCAGGATGTCAGAAAAAGATGAATAACTGGAAAGTGGAAGTTCAGAGAGATCAAGAAAGTCAATCTGGCAGCAGTAACGTGATTAGAGTAGATGACTCAAAAGGGACCTAATGCTGGTGATTTTAAATGTACTTATTTACAAAACAGAAATAGATTCATAGACATAGAAAACAAACTTATGGTTACCAAAGGGGATAATGGCGGGTGGGGGATAAATTAGGAGTTTGAGATTAACATATACACACAATATATGAAATAGATAAACAGGAATGACCTACTATATTGTGCAGGGAACCATACTCAATATCTTGTAATAACCTATAATGGAAAAGAATCTGGAAAAGAATATATATATATATATATATATACACACACACACACACACACACATATGTGTGTGTGTATATGTACACATTAACTGAATCACTTTGCTGTACACTTGAAACTAACACACTGTAAATTAACTATACTTCAATTAAAAAATGAAAAAAAAGTCAAGCTGGTAGTAATAATGTGATTAGAGTAGATGATTCAAAAGGAACCTAATATTGGTGATTTTGTGCTTACTATCTCATGAAAAGGACTTTACAGCTTTGTAATAAGATGCCCTGATTCTGGACCTCTGAGCCTGCAAGGATGCAGTGACTTTCCTATTTAGGACCCTGTTACATGTCAGATAGCCACTTAGGTCAAGAATATTGCTGGTTCTGGGCTGAGGTGAAGATCAAATGCAATGATGATGTTTAATCTTGGAATCTCACATGCTTATATTTTTAGAGAAAGATAGCTAGTCTTTAATTAACACTAAATCTTGATAATACAGCATTCTTTTTTTCAATTTGCATGATCATCATGCACATTAGTTAAATATTACAATCTTGATTTTGCAGTTATGAAATTTAAGGTGCAGAGAGTTTAACAAAATTACTGAAGTATAAGTAACTGGCTTCAAATTCAGGGGTAAAAATTTAAGTAGGTTTGAGTTTAATCCAGTGTTTTTTCCAAAAATCTAGTATTAAAGGACTTATACATGGTCAGTCTCGATGTAAATCAAATGGGAAGCTTTTCAAATCATACGTATTAAAACTCCACCCCTATGACACCCATGTGCTATTATAAATATGCCACATTCTAAAATGTTTTATTTTTCATTAAAGTTGTGCTGGCTTAGTGTTCAACATGTTTCAGACCTAGGCAAACTGTTTGAAAATCACCTAACTATGCAAACTAGTACAATCACTGGAATGGCCCAATTAAGAACATACTATTCTTCTCAATGTAATTTAACTATGCATGAATATTAGAAAATTTTGAATGCATCTGCTAATATGCTGATTATATAATCAATGATACTGATCATGTAGTAGGATAAATTGCCATTGACTTTGAACTGCTTTCAAATTCCCCAAACATAAATTACCATAAATTTTTCATTTGAATTTTGTTTCTAGAAAAAGCAACAGAGACTATCATTTCGTCTATGTAGTTATTTGTAATTCATTGACTACAATTAGTGTTCTTAATATATCAGATGAAGTCTTTCAGCTGAAAATTTTCCATAAAAAATATCTAGAGCAGACTTACTGTGTCCTACTACACATTATGTGCATATCCCACACCTGACACATACCCTCATTCCTCACCATTTCTGTCCTAATAAGTTCTCTGTTACTTGTACTACCATGCTCAAGCATCACATCCTTAAAAAATATCTTTCCTGCAACTACAGGTCATGGTACACAATCTGTGTGTGACACATTTTCATGGAAAGAAGGAAGGAAAGAGAAAGATATAGTATTAAGAACATCAATTCTACTGCTAGTAATAATAGCAGCTAACATTTATTGATACTTATTCCATTAAGCACTTTATATACAGTAATGCTGTCAGTGATCCCCAATCAAACCACCAGGAACATTGCCTGTGGCTGAAAAAGTCAGTTTATTACTCATAGCAAAGGAGAATGCACAGCATGGGAAACAATAGGATAGCTCAGTGAAAGCATGTTAAAAAGGACTTATTATAGGATTTATGCTCTGGTTGAGCTGGGGCGGGTCCAAAGAAGTGGGGACACCTACTGGTTTGGGTGATGTCAGAAAGCAGGAATCATTCTATAATTGTATATCTCATTAAATCTTATTTGCGGGGCAGGTGAACTAAAGAAAAGCTAATGCTGTTTTTGGTAAAACAGCAGTAGACATTCATACCACCTAGGAGAAAGGGTTATTTGGTATATTGTGCCTTGGACAAATAGTCATAATTGGTCAGTTTTTAGACGTGACTGTGGAGCGGTCTTTTGTTTTGATCCATCACGACCACAGAGCGGCATTCTGATGTTGATATTCTATGTAACTGCTTATGTTCAACAGTGCCTGGCAGTGAGTGCGGGAACAGCATGTAGTAACACAAAAGCCTAGCTGATAGTCGCAGGCTAGCTCCAGATGTCAGGGACTGCTTTTCTCTTTCTTAATACCTATGCTAGGCCATTCATTTCATCAATAATTCAATCAGTTTTATGCTATTACCATCTCCATTCTATCGATGAGATAAATGAAAGTCAGATGGGTTATGTAACTTGCTCAAGGACACAGTGACAGTAATAGGACCCATTAGTTGAACATTAGGCTGTCTGCTTCCCTGATTCCAGAGGCCAAACCATTAATCCTACACTAAACACTCCATTAATAGACATGAGAGAATTATTCTATTTTTCTCCCTTTGAGTCAAATTATTACCCTAAGAGCTACAAACATTAAAAATGTTTCTAGTCTCAACCCAGTGATATTGCCCAAACATTTCAAATGTATTCCTTCCCTCTTCCCTCACAATTCACAATGTTTTGGCTGGTAAAGTGGCCAGTTTGCTCTGTTGAGTCACTAGGTCTACTCACTCAAAGCGTATTATTCTCATGCCTTCAGCTGAAATACAGAAACCATATAAATGTTTACAGGCTGAGCCACCTAAACCCATGAATAGGTAAAGCTTCTTATTTTTTTAACCCAAGGAGATGAGCAGCAAAGCTTTCTTGAATAATCCCTGAAACAACCTCTGAGATCGCTTCAGGATTCATGTGGCTCACAATCCCAGTCATAGCAGCCCCGTAAAGCTCAGCAGCACGACGGGACTCTCATGACTCCCTTTGATGCAGACTCGTATTCAGCTGTATGTTCTACTGTGAGTTCAGGCAATCTGGGAAGAACTCAGAACCGTGTAACTGCACGTTTCACACTTTTAAGACAAAAGGGAGTTGATAGCTTGACCCAAAATTTGCTTGATTTATTTTTATGTTGATAGATATGTAACATTTTGATAGTTACAATTATATAATGTGATAATCATGTTGCAGAAGGTCTATATAACGTTAGAGATAAACTACCAGTTTTACAACAACAACTACAAATTCTTTAACACTCCTCTCAATGAGAGATGCGGTAAGGCCCCTCTCTTTGAATTTGGACAGGTTTGTGACTGCTTCGGCCATTAAAATATGGCAGAAGTGACACAAGGTGACCTCTGAGGCTACATTATAAAGGCCATGCAGCTTCTGCCTTGTATGTTGGAAAACTCATTCTTGAAGCCCTAAGCCCCCGTATGGGAAGTCCAGTGAGTCGTGAGTCGGAGATTGCCCAGACCGACAGATGAGCCATCCCTTCAGAGGAACCAGTCCTGTGAATGAAGCTGTCTTGGGCCCTCCGGACCATTTACCATGATAATACCACTGCGAGATATCTTACAACACCATGTAGGATAGAAGAATCACCTAACTGAGCCCTGCTCAGATTTCTAACCCTAAAATCATGACATACAATAAAATAGTTATTGTTTTGTCATAGTTTCACACACAGAAGTAGATAACTGGAACAATTTACCTCTAAAGAACTGAAGATTGCAAGGAATTTCACATGGCTGGAGAAATGGCTAAAAAAAAGAGACCTGTCTTTCTGGCAAACTCAATTCACCATGAACATTATGTGATTTTTTTTCCCCCCAAAGTATTGAAATCTGGATATGGTTGGGAGGCAGACAAATATTCAAATATTCCTTTAAATTATCTGGTATAAAACACACAAACTATTATTTAACTATTCATTCACTCAATCAGTGAACCACTCTTCACCACAGAGAATAAATTTTGACTTGGATTTTACTTGGTGGAAGGTTTAAGCAGGAATTATTAGGGATACATTAGGTTCCTAGATCTAATCCCTACAGTAGTAAGACACAAATACATACTCTTTCTCCTCAAGGATTTTTTACTTTAGAGAAAAAAATACACATTTTAAAAAAAATTCTGGTATTTTTGTGACATATTTCCAGTCCTTATTTTCTAACCTGTCCAGTCATCTATTTCAATTTCTTGATTCAAATATCAGCATGGAAACACATTTTAGTATGATGGGTAGTCTAAGGAATGATGAACACAACAAAGTGATTTAAGTTAGTAAGAAGTGATTTTGATGTTAATACACACAAAAATACTTACTTTAAGAGAAATGTTACTTAATAAATATTGAATCGCCTAATTTAAAATATAATAAGTAACAAAGGTTTGTATCAGTAGATGTCATATTGAATCCATATTTTCATTTCATACATTTTTGTCAAGTGTGTCTAGTATCTTGGTAATTAAAACCCTGCAAAAAAAAAAAAAAAACCCTGCAAACTCTATTTGTCAGTGTTCACTAAATGAGTGCATTGGAAATCGTGATTGACCTCATTTTTGAAGTTCAGGTTGTAAAAAATATATTAGGAGATAGGTCCTGAAAAAGCATAACTTTATATCTGACTACTAGTTACTAAAAATGTACAGTCTCTTATAAAATTATAATATTCTATCATAAATAATCAAGATTTTTATTGAATAGTTTTATAATCATTCCTATGGTTAAAATATAGGGGTAAATAATACATGAAGTATTTAGAGACCCATGAGGAAACTGCAAATATAGCAGGACTAATGCTGAAACAAAAGGACAATTGGACTACTAAGAAGGCCAGGGGAGGAACTGAAAGATATCCTCACACAATTCATTGATAAATTCTCCAAGATTCATAAAGGGGGACATGTAGAGAACCCTGTAGCTACATATACTTATACATTGATGCTGTGGACAGTCATTCACATAGACCAGATCTTTTCACACAGGTGGCCCTTAAAATGATTTTAGGTAGTAAGATAGCAAAATATAAAATAAAATAAATCCCATATTGAGAAAGCCATTTTCCTTTTAATCCATCTTTCACTCCTTTTGAATACACTGACTCAGTTTGGTGCTGGTATGTCCTGAACACCATTCTAAAACTTCCTTCATCTAACAAAGAGTAGGTTTATGGCACAAAGCCTTCACAAAATAATACTATCTTATTAAAATGTAATTGCATAGCTTTTTTGTATTTGTTTTTATATTTACCTTTTTTTCAAATGGCAGCAAAGTAATACACTCGTAGTAATAGATAAATAGTCTTTCCAAAATGCTGAAAGGTACACAGGAAGATTTAATGAGGTATATGTGGTCACTGCCTGAGCTTTCTGTTCCGAATGAAGACATGCACCTATAAAGTCTGAATCTGACTGTACAACCAAATCCACCCGAAATTTTGTAGTCTATAAATTTGGTTGTCTAGATACTAATCCTCACTGCTTTACCGCTACTCCCTTGTCAGAGTTACTATTATCTCTCACCACAATAGCAAGAGCTTCTAACTCATCTGCCAGTTCTTACCTCTTCCCCTATCTGTACTCCATTCTCAAAACAGCATCCAAAGTGTCCCATGACAAATGCTATCAGGTCTCGCAGCTTCTCTGTACAGAATCCTCCAATGTCTCCCTATTTTACTCAGTTTGAAAGTCCATCTATTTGCAATGTCCTATTAAGGTCCGGCTGCTGGTTATTTACTTGACCTCATCTATTACAAATCTCATCTTGCTTCCACCCACTGGCAAAAAGTATTCCTAAAAACATTACGTCTCCAAGATGGTTGACACTAATACAAATATTTTTAGTTAAACTAGATTCTGCTAGTAATTTTATTAGATGTAGTTATTTCATTTTTAATTTCTGAGATAACTATACAATTCCTTAAATACTTAACGTTTTCTGCAGTTTGAATCAATAATTTCTGATCTTTAAAATATTAGTACAGTCTTTAAAAATATTAACCATTTATATGTCCCATTATTCACCAGTTCTCAAATTCCAGGCATTATTATTCCTTATAGAAGGCCCAAATCTTACAGATTAGAGCCAGATTTAAATAGCCCAAATGACAGGATGCTCAAGCAAGCGGGAGAGACATGCTGATCACTCATGCACTCCGTTATTACCATGCTCCCAAAGCTCTGTTTTCTATTTCACACCATGTAACAGTAAAAACGTCGCAATGACAAGGTAATAGACGGATGATTAGCTTTAATGTACTCCCTTTCATGTTTGTAGTTAGAGCTAATATGAACTAATTTATACCCTTAGATATTTTTCTTTTCTGTGTGTTTTGTAACAAATGTGAAAATTGCTGGTGTAACTGCAATCAATCAACTGAGATAAATGCAAGTTGAGCTCAATGACTCCTTAACAAATTTTCATAAGGCTACCCCTTTTGGTAAAAATTGTTAGTCATTTTTATGTCAGCATAAACACTGTAGAATCCTAGGAACTCCAGGTTCTGGTAGGTGACATGGATTTTTTTGATTAAACAAGTGAAACAAATAGCAACAAATCGAGTTGGCAAACAATTGGATGGTACAGAACAAAGAAATCACATTGCATTTTATCATCTTGTATTTGATCTTAAAACTGCATTTTAGGGTTTCCCTGGTGGCGCAGTAGTTGAGAGTCCGCCTGCCGATGCAGGGGACACGGGTTCGTGCCCGGACTGGGTAGATCCCACATGCCGCGGAGCGGCTGGGCCCGTGAGCCATGGCCACTGAGCCTGCGCGTCCGGAGCCTGTGCTCCGCAATGGGAGAGGCCACAACAGTGAGAGGCCCGCGTACCGAAAAAAAAACAAAAACAAAAACAAAACAAACAAACAAACAAAACCCCAAAAAACTGCATTTTATATTATCAACAGTACAGCTAATCAATATTTTGAAAGATCTTGGACAACTGTAAAGTGGTATAGGCAGTCAGTTCTGAATAACTCTAAATGAAATGTACCCAAAATTATTCACTATTTTTATTTAGTGTTCTATTTCTGGATATCCTTTAAATACTATGAAATATAATTAGAACGACTAATAGAATCTTTATCAAATTTGATGATATACTTAATATATCAATAGTGAATGCTTTGAGTCAATTTGCAAGGTACATACAAATACAAATTTGCTCAATGCTTTGACTAATGGAAGTCACATTTTAGACAGATAGATACAGATAGATATAGATACAGATGTATAGATAAATAGATATATATAGTCCTATATTGCGTATAATCTAAGCACATACACTATCTAGAAATGCTTATACCTCAAAAGCACCTAGAGACGCCTCAACTAATAACAGTGCTTGTTAATTTCCCATGCTAACACAGTTCAAAACTATGGTGGCTTGATACTGAGATGCTAAGTATGGTTCCTGGGGAAGGAGCTTGGTGGTGTCATTCTCCCCACTTGAGGTGTGCACTGTCTCTGTAACAACGAGCTGCAAAACAAACACTGAAAGCAATTTTCGCTTTTCACCTTTTTTCATAAAAGTGAAAACCTTCTTCAGATTTCTTTCGGTTAGCAAAAACTGGTATTAATGTCGGTCTTGCATAAAAGCAAATTGGCATAAAACAAACCTTAAAAAATTGGGGGGTACCTCTATACAGAAGGAACTGAAATTAGGTTCTCAAAGAGATAGCTGTACTCTCCTGGTCACTGGTGCTCTATTCACTATAGCCAAGACATGGAAGCAATCTAAATGTCCACAGATGGATGAATGGATAAAGAAATGTAGTAATGTTTATAAAGTGGAATATTACTCATCTTAGAAAAAATAAATCCTGCTTTTGTGAGAATATGAACAGACCTGGAGGACATTATGCTAGGTGAAATAAGCTAGACAAATACTACATGATACAACTTAACAAGAGAAATCAAAACTAGTCAAACTAATTGAAGCAGAGAGTAGAATGGTGATTTACAGAAGGTTGGGGGAGGGAGAAATAAGGAGGTGTTAGTCAAAGGGTACTAACTTTGTTACGCAAGGTAAATAAGTCCTAGAGATCCACTACATAGCATAGTGCCTGTAATTAACAATACAATACATAGTTAAAATTTTGCTAAGAGGGTAGATCTTATGTTAAATATTCTTATCGCAAAAATAATAATAATAAAGAAAGAAGGCAGGAGGAAACACTTGGAGGTGATGGTTTAGATTGTGGTGATGGCTTCAAAGATGTATAGTTCTCTCCAAACTCATCAAGGTGTATATATTAAATATGTAGAATTTTTTGTATGCCAATCATACCTCAATAAAGTGGTTTTAAAAATGAAAAGTTAAAACAAAAAAGTGACAGTCACAGGAAATCACCACTGTAATCCTGATTGCTTAAATGCAAAATCCATTCCTCTATGAACAATTCATGATTTCCCTAGACAGGTAAAACTCTCCTTCTCTAAATTCCCATGTCATTTTATTGGTTGATTTTGCCTCAACAAAATAATAGCTTTTCATAGTCACAAAAATTGCTAAAGCAATCCATACTTCATTTCCATTTAGTCTTCAGGGCTATCTTATTTTAGGATGAAATTATTGATATAAATAAATGTGGTCCCAAGATATATTTTAAAAGGTTAAATATTCTCTATAGCATTTTTTATACTCAATTCAGGGGATGAATCAATTTCTTTTTTAGAAATATATATTTAAACCACATTTAAATAGAAAATTTGGCGCTTACATAAATTTTACAGGGGTCTGAAATGACAGAGCACGTCTCAATATATTCAGATAAATTTCATTCCTTAGTGTGGCAGTTGTTAGCATCATTCACCAAATACTTCTGGTTCTCTTTCCAGTCAAATAGTAGGACTGCATTTCCCTGCCTCTTGAAGTTCATGGGGCCATGTAACCAGCACTGGCCAATGAAGCTATGAGTGGAAATAACGTGTATGACTTCTAGGTGGAAATTCTAGGAGTTAATGTGCAATTATTCCTATTTAATTTTTCTGCCTTTGCAATCATGAAGGCACACCCAGACACTGAATCAAATTCACACTGTGTCTCTGAATGAGGATGATGTAGAGGTGAGCCCATCAGCTACTCTGTGCTGTTAATGTATTGTAAGCGAGCAAGAAACAAACCTTTGTCATTTTAATACACTAAGATTTTTAGAGTTGTTTGTTACAGCAGCATAATCTAACGCTGACTGATACATTTATTATTATCATTTTTTCTTAAAAAATGGAGAAGATATATATGGCTCATATTTTCTGGAGCAATAGGTTACAAAAATAAAGTTAAAATATTGAATGCATATAATTAAACAATGAATGATGTGATATGCTCTATTCCTTCAAAAAATCATTTCACTAGATTGGAGGGCATGTAAAAATTATCTGTCAACAACTTGTCACTTTGATCACATAAAAAAGAAAGTTACTCTATGAAATCCTTTATTTGAAATGTTTAATTTTTAATTTTACCCAGAATCCTGTCTGCCATCCTTGGTTATGACACCAATCAAAAAATTTTTTACTTATACTGATCAAAAATAGAGATTATGATAACTTGACAGCCAAAGGCACCTACCTTTTAAAACTGATAAAAGTTCAAAAAGTTGATAAGTATGTTTGAAAAATGCACAATTTCTGCAATACATATCAACTTAGTGGAAGGAAATTCACTTTGCAGTTTGCATACTAGATATGCCAATATAAACTGCATTTGAAAGAAATAAGACCATGAGGGTTGGAAATGTCTGTTCCCAGTCCCTTCACTGTCAGGTGGGTCCATATGATAAGTTCTGGCCAATAAAGTGTGAGCAAATTTGATGTACATTATTTTCAGGTGGAGGAACGGTGATGCCTATGGTTAATTTCTTAGTCTTTCTTCCCAGCTCTTAGTCTTTCTTCCTAGCCTCCTGTTCCAGGTAGGGCAGGTGAAAGATGGCATAATCTCTGCCAGTACGGCACTATCTCTTGTGATTCCCTTGTATGTTGCTAACACCTTAGCAAACTGCCCCTTTATTAAACATTCCTTGAATTACACTAATTTAAGTATTCCATCGGCTTCTTGCTGGGCCCCTGAGTTATAGAATCAGACTACTGCCCAGAGGTTTATGTAGAAAAGAACACCCCTCTTTCCTCCAACTGGCTTATGATAAACATGTAACATCAAGAAGAAATAAACCTCATACATTAAGCCATTGAGATTTGGGGATTATTTGTCAAAGCTCCATAACCCTAAGCCAAACCTTAAAAATACACCTATCAGGGGCTTCCCTGGTGGCGCAGTGGTTGAGAGTCTGCCTGCTAATGCAGGGGACACGGGTTCGAGCCCTGGTCTGGGGGATCCCACATGCCGCGGAGCAACTGGGCCTGTGAGCCACAACTACTGAACCTGCGCGTCTGGAGCCTGTGCTCCGTAACAAGAGAGGCCGCGATAGCGAGAGGCCCGTGCACCGCGATGAAGAGTGGCCTCCGCTTGCCACAACTAGAGAAAGCCCTCGCACAGAAACGAAGACACAACACAGCAAAAATAAATAAATGAATAAACTCCTACCCCCAACATCTTTAAAAAAAAAAAAAATACACCTATCAGACTAGATAAGGATTCATCTGTACCTGTTTTTCTAAGAACTCCTGACAAGAGAAACTGGTAAGTGAGTGGACACAAAAGGAAAAAAAAGCCAAAAGGAGGTACAATTTTAGCATAGTGTTAGTCCGGTTTTTCAGGGGGATTCTGGAATGTGACACCTCAGATTTGGGAGCTTGGAGCTTGAATTTCATATTGAGTCAAGGAGCTTGAATTTCATATTGAACACTCACTGATCACTGATAAAACTTTTCTTACACCTGTGTACGTGGGCAAGCCGCCAAAGGTCATTTTCTGCGTAAGTGCTCAAAAACTAGTACAGGTAAAAGGAGCCTAAGGGGATTTGATACAGCATAAACAGTGTCCAACTAGAACAACTTTCAAAAGAGAACACGGTCTTATCAGTCAACATTAGTTATAGTCTGTACCTTATAATCAAAAGGAGAAAGAACAATGGTTATATTTATAAAGATTCAAGGAAATTAAAAATATATGATCTCAAAAGAAAAAAAATATGTAAATTAGTCTTGCAGTTTTCTGCTCTAAATTATATAATCTGGAAGGATATCTTGGTCAATTCACTTCTAACACTTTAGGTCACTTACCCCAAAATAGTGATGGAAAAACAGTATCAGGTACTATATATTCAAGAAACTTTATTATTTCTCTAAAGAAAAAATGATTGTGGGACTACTACATACCCACGGGGAATACAAGAACAAATATAACAAATTCTATTTCCTCAACCAGCATACATTCTAGTGAGGGAGACAGAAAAGTACAAACAAATAGAGTTATAATACATTATCGATGGTGAAAAATGTTATGAAGAAAGTATCAGCAAAGTAAGAGAAAGGCCATGAAAAGAGTTGGCTATTTTAAATAGTAAAGTCATGTTAGGTCTCTCTGATCAAATAACATCACCTAGGAACCTAAGCAAATTGAGGGAGTGAGCACTGAAAAAATCCGAGAGAACAGCATTCCAGGTAGAGCAAACCTCAAAATCAAGTTCCCAGAGCCTACAGTAGGTTTATTGTGTTCAAGGAACAATAAAGGCCAGTGTTCTGGTCATGGCTAATGGAGCGAGGAAGAGAATGTTGGAATATACAATTGGAGAGAACCAAGGCCAGACCATGTAGGCCCTTGCAGGCCAAGGTGAGGTTTACTTCTGTATATGTTTGTTATTGTTTTCTATTGTAAGCCACTAGAAGACTATAAACACAGGAGTTGCATTAACTGATTCTAGACATAAAGAGGTAACAAAAGCTGAACTTAATCTCCCACCGTAAACAACTAGAAAACTGTCTATTATATATGAAAAACCTGGCTCCACACACTGGACAATAGGTTGCACAGAACTGTGATCCCCAAAAGAAAGGAAAGGTAGTTGAAATTGTCCCAATTTGCTGCCTGGATGCAATGCCTTAGACTGTATTCACAGAGATGGGGAAGAACACAAACAAGAGCCTGGCAGTCTCAGCGAGTTCAGTCACTGGAGACCAGAGTTTAGGGAGGCTTATGAGACTGTAAGTAGCAGGGCAGAGCTCGGGAAAGGACCTATGCAGAAACACAGCTCCAGACATCTATTACATAAAGTTTTCCTTAAGTCTTTGCTGAAAACTTAGCTATATGTACATTAAGTAAAATTCCACAAGCCTTGGCCAAAACTACCAGCAAGCTGTAAGTTAAAAATTTGTAAAAGCTCACATAAGGCAGGGAGTTATTCAAAGTCTAACCATCCAGAGAGTAGAGTCCTTGGTGATCAGTCAGGCCATTTGGTGGAGACCTCAGGAGAATCGTATCTCAGAAATAGGGCTTACACATGCCTGGAAACACTCTAGGAAATCTTAAAAACAGGGTCAAGTTCATAAAATTTATCCAGAATAATCTAATTGTCAAAATTAACTGCCAAAACAGCAGCATAGCGTTCATAAGATCCAGCCTCCTATCAAAATATTTTATACATACCAAGAAGCAGTAAAGGTAACTAACTATAGCCAGGAATAAAATCATTCAACAGAAAAAGACACAGAAATGACTGACAAGGATGTTAAGTAGCTATTATAACTATGAGCAAGTATTCCATTAAAAACATCAAGCAAGAGAGAAATTAAAGATATTAAAAAATGGACTTCCATAGATTAGAACAACATCTGAAATTAAGATATCACTGGATGGGATTAACAGCAGATTAGATGTTGCAGAATATATCAGTGAACTTGAAAACACAGCAGTAGAATCAAACCAAATGAAAAAAGGAGGAAAAAAAAAAAGAAAGAATTTAAAAAGCCTCTATGACCTGTGAAATAAATTAAATAGTCTGACAGACATATGACTGATCTCCTAGAAGAAGCAGAGAGTCTAGGAAGACATCAAAAATATTCAAAAGGGCTTCCCTGGTGGCACAGTGGTTGAGAGTCCGCCTGCCGATGCAGGGGACACAGGTTTGTGCCCCGGTCCAGGAAGATCCCACATGCCGCGGAGCGGCTGGGCCCGTGAGCCATGGCCACTGAGCCTGCACGTCCGGAGCCTATGCTCCGCAACGGGAGAGGCCACAACAGTGAGAGGCCTGCGTACCACAAAAAAACAATAATAATAAATAAAAATAAATAAATAAAAAATACAGTGACTAAACAAGTTGCAAATTTGATAAAATATAAAAGCCCACAGATCTAAAAGTCTCAATGAACTTAAACAGGATAAACACACACACAAACACGCCAAGATATATCAAATTGCTGAAAATCACAAATAAAATCTCAAAAGCCACCAGAGTGGGGAAAATATGTATTATGTACAGAGGAATGACTATGTGAACAAATGAAGACTTTTTTTTCAAAAACTATGCAAACCTGGTGACCATGAATGGAATCTTTAAACAGCTGAAAAAAGAAAAAAAAAAAAAAGATGAAGACCCGTCCATCTAAAATTATTTATCCAGCAAAGAAATATCCTTTATAATGATTATGAACTCTAAGAGAATTTGCAGGGATGGGTAATGGAACTGTTCTATAATGGAACTTATTTCTCCCCGCCCCCCGCCACCACATGCCCAACACTCTTCACTTTTCTCTACCTGTTCTTTACCCCAACTGGCTGACCAGTTTGGACTTCCTTGACTTCTGACTTGCAATTAGGATCAGTCAATGAAAAACACAGGAAGGAAATTCAAGGGAGGGGAGAGGAAAGGATGGTTATTTCTCCAACTCTGTTTCTGTAAGTTCTCCGAGACAACATCTCTATCTCACTTTTTTAAATGTTTTAATCCATTCACCTACTGATGGACATTTGGGTTGTTTCCAGGTTTTGAATATTACAAATAAAACTGCATGAACATTCACATACACTTTCCTTTTTTTATATAGGACACACAGGTTTACTTCCTTAGGTAACTGATGAATAAATTATACAAATAACATTTGTATTTATTTATAAATATTATCACTTATAAATATTATCCTGTATAATTTATAAATATAAATAAAATGAATGGAATGATTATGTTAAGGGAGGTATATGTTAAAATTTTTAAGAAAGTTCCACATTTTTGTAGCATTTTACATTCCCACAGCACTGTATGAGCACTCTAGTTCCTCCATATACTACCACTAGATATGATCAGTATTTTTAATTTTAATCATTCTAATAGGTACGCAGTAATATTTCATTGTGGTTCTTATTTGTATTTCTTTAATGACTAATAATGTTGAACATCTTTTTATGTGCTTATCTTCTATCCATGTTTGTTATTTGATGAAATGTTTAATAAAATTATTACCCTATTTGTTACTTTTGTTGTCGTTTGTTTTGTTTTCCTCATTATTGGATATTGAAATGTCCTTTTTTTAAAATTTATAAATGTATTTATTTATTTTTGGCTGCGTTGGGTCTTCATTGCTGAGTGCGAGCTTTCTCTAGTTGCAGCGAGCGGGCTTCTCATTGCAGTGGCTTCTCTTGTTGCAGAGCACGGGCTCTAGGCAGGCAGGCTTCAGTAGTTGCGGCACGTGGGCTCAGTAGTTGTGGCTTGCGGACTCCAGGGCGCAGGCTCAGTAGTTGTGGCATACAGGCTTAGTGTGCCACAACTTCCGAAACTATGTTGAATAATAGTGGTGACAGTGGGCAAGCTTGTCTTGTTCCTGATCTTAGTGGAAATGGTTTCAGTTTTTCACCACTGAGAATGATGTTGGCTGTGGGTTTGTCATATATGGCCTTTATTTATTACACTGGGTATAACCCAATGATGTTGGCTGTGGGTTTGTCATATATGGCCTTTATCCCTCTATGCCTACTTTCTGGAGGGCTTTTATCATAAATGGTGTTGAATTTTGTCAAAAGTTTTTTCTGCATCTATTGAGATGATCATATGGTTTTTCTCCTTCAATTTGTTAATATGGTGTATCACATTGATTGATTTGCGTATATTGAAGAATCCTTGCATTCCTGGGATAAACCCCACTTGATCATAGTGTATGATCCTTTTAAAGTGCTGTTGGATTCTGATTCTAGCATTTTGTTGAGGATTTTTGCATCTATGTTCATCAGCGATATTGGGATGTAGTTTTCTTTCTTTGTGACATCTTTTTCTGGTTTCGGTATCGGTGATGGTGGCCTTGTAGAATGAGTTTGGGAGTGTTCCTCCCTCTGCTATACTTTGGAAGAGTTTGAGAAGGACAGGTGTTAGCTCTTCTCTAAATGTTTGATAGAATTCACCTGTGAAGCCATCTGGTCCTGGGCTTTTGTTTGTTGGAAGATTTTTAATCACAGTTTCAATTTCAGTGCTTCTGATTGGTCTGTTTGTATTTTCTATTTCTTCCTGGTTCAGTCTTGGAAGGTTGTGCTTTTCTAAGAATTTGTCCAATTCTTCCAGGCTGTCCATTTTATTGCCACAGAGTTGCTTGGAGTAATCTCTCATGATCCTTCATATTTCTACAGTATCAGTTGTTACTTCTCCTTTTTCATCTCTTATTCTATTGATTTGAGTCTTTTCCCTTTTTTCTTGATGAGCCTGGCTAATGGTTTATCAATTTTGTTTATCTTCTCAAAGAACCAGCTTTTAGTTTTATTGATCTTTGCTATGGTTTCATTCATTTCTTTTTCACTTATTTCTGATCTGACCTTTATGATTTCTTTCCTTCTGCTCACTTTGGGCTTTTTTCTGTTCTTCTTTCTCTAATTGCTTTAGGTGTAAGGTTAGGTTGTTTGAGATTTTTCTTGTTTCTTGAGGTAGGATTGTATTGCTATATACTTCTCTCTTAGAACTGCTTTTGCTGCATCCCATAGGTTTTGGGTCATCGTGTTTTCATGCCATTTGTTTCTAGGTATTTTTTTATTTCCTCCTTAATTTCTTCAGTGATCGCCTGGTTATTTAGTAACATATTATTCAGCCTCCAGGTGTTTGTATTTTTTACAGTTTTTTTCCCTGTAACTGACATCTAGTCTCATAGCATTATGGTCAGAAAACATACTTAATACAAATTCAGTTTTCTTAAATTTACCAAGGCTTGATTTGTGATCCAAGATATAATCTATCCTGGAGAATGTTCCATGAGCACTTGAGAAGAAAGTGTATTCTGTTGTTTTGGGATGGAATGTCCTGTAAGTATCAATTAAGTCCATGTTGTTTAACGTGTCATTTAAAGCTTGTGTTTCTTTATCTTCATTCAGGATAATCTGTCCATTGGTGAAAGTGCGGTGTTAAAGTACCCTACTATGATTGTGTTACTGTCAACTTCCCCTTTTATGGCTGTTAGCATTTGTCTGATGTAGTGAGGTGCTCCTATGTTTGATGCACAGGTATTTACAATTGCTATACCTTCTTCATGGATTGATCCCTTGATCATTATGTAGTGTCCTTCTTTGTCTCTTGTAATAGTCTTTATTTTAAAGTATGTTTTGTCTGATATGAGAATTGCTACTCCAGCTTTCTTTTGATTTCCATTTACATGGAATATCATTTTCCATCCCCTCACTTTCAGTCTGCATGTGTCGCTAGGTCTGAAGTGGGTCTCTTGTAGACAGCATATATATGGGTCTTGTTTTTGCATCCATTCAGCCAGCCTTTGTCTTTTGGTTGGAGCATTTAATCCATTTACATTTAAGGTAATTATCGATATGTGTGTTCCTATTTCCATTTTCTTAATTGTTTTGGGTTTGTTTTTGTAGGTCTTTTCCTTCTCTTGTGTATCCTGCCTACAGAAGTTCCTTCAGCACTTGCAGTAAAGCTGGTTTGGTCGTGGTGAATTCTTTTATCTTTTGCTTCTTTGTAAAAGTTATAATTTCTCCGCCAAATCTGAATGAGATCTTTGTTGGGTAGAGTAATCTTGGTTGTAGGCTTTTCCCTTTCATCACTTTAAATATGTCCTGCCACATCCTTCTGGCTTGCAGAGTTTCTGCTGAAAGATCAGCTGTTAACCTTATGGGGATTCCCTTGTATGTTATTTGTTGTTTTTCCCTTCCTGCTTTTAATATGTTTTCTTTGTATTTAATTTTTATAGTTTGATTAATATGTGTCTTGGCGTGTTTCTCCTTGGATTTATCCTGTATGGGACTCTCTGTGTTTCCTGGACTTGGTTAACTATTTCGTTTCCCATATTAGGGAAGTTTTCAACTATAATCTCTTCAAATATTTTTTCAGTCCCTTTCTTTTTCTGTTCTTCTTTTAGGACCCCTATAATTCGAATGTTGGTGCATTTAATGTGTGTTTAATGTTGTCCTAGAGGTCTTTAAGACTGTCCTCGATTCTTTTCATTCTTTTGTCTATATTCTGCTCTGCAGTAGTTATTTCCACTATTTTATCTTCCAGGTCACTTATCCATTCTTCTGCCTCAGTTATTCTACTATTGATCCCTTCTAGAGAATTTTTAATTTCATTTATTGTGTTGTTCATCAGTTTGTTTGCTCTTTAGTTCTTCTAGGTCCTTGTTAAACGTTTCTTGTATTTTCTCCATTCTATTTCCAAGATTTTGGATCATCTTTACTATCATTCCTCTGAATTCTTTATCAGGTAAACTACCTATTTCCTCTTTATTTGTTTGGTCTGGTGGGTTTTTACTTTGCTCCTTCATCTGCTGTGTATTTCTCTGTCTTCTCACTTTGCTTAACTTACTGTGTTTGGGGTCTCCTTTTCGCAGGCTACAGGTTCTTATTTCCTGTTGTTTTCGGTGTCTGCCCCCAGTGGGTAAGGTTGATTCAGTGGGTCATGTAGGCTTCCTGGTGGAGGGGACTGGTGCCTGTGTTCTGGTGGTGGAGACCGGATTTTGTCTTTCTGGTGGGTAGGACCACATCCAGTGGTGTATTTTGGGATGTCTGTGAAGTTATTATGATTTTAGTCAGCCTCTCCGCTAATGGGTGAGGTTGTGTTCCTGTCTTGCTAGTTGTTTGGCATGGGGTGTTCAGCACTGGAGCTTGCTGGTCGTTGGGTGGAGGTGCATCTTAGCGTTGAGACGGAGATCTCTGGGAGAGCTCTCACCGACTGATATTACGTGGGGCTGGGAGGTCTCTGGTGGACCAATGTCCTGAACTCGGCTCTCCCACCTCAGAGGCTCAGGCTTGACACCCAGCCGGAGCACAAAGACCCTGTGAGCCACACAGCCAGGTCCAGGTACGTGGGGAGTTTCTTGCCTTTTGGGAAGTCTGAGGTCTTCTGCCTGCCAGCATTCAGTAGGTGTTCTGTAGGAGTTGTTCCACATGTAGATGTATTTTTGATGTATCTGTGGGCAGGAAGGTGATCTTCATGTCTTCCTCCTCCGCTATCTTTAAGGTCCTCCTGAGCTTGCCAAACTTAATCCTAACCCAAAAGTTATGTTCTTCCCTCTGCTTTTAATGTCCTTCCCCAAGGGCATAAGTGGTCCCTTGTACTGTATTCAGATCCCTGCTTACATATCACCATGTCATGAGAATAACTGTCATGTGGGCAACAGGGGATGGAAGGGGGAGAGTAAGATTAGATTCAGAGAACTTTCTTACCTCTAAACCACTCTGCAGATTTATTTGCTTTTAAGAACATATCACTATATTATATTATTGTTCATTAAATTTTCAGTATCCTCTAACAAGAAACTACATCTGTCTTGCCCTCTACTGTATCAGCTACCCATAGAATCATGCCCAGGATATAGTGGGTACTAACAAGTAGATGTGGGATACAGACTGCCAACAAACACATGAAAGGATGCTCAACATCATTAATCATTAGAGAAATGCAAATCAAAACTACAATGAGATATCATCTCACACCGGTCAGAATGGCCATCATCAACAAATCTAGAAACAACAAATGCTGGAGAGGGTGTGGAGAAAAGGGAACCCTCTTGTACTGTTGGTGGGAATGTAAATTGATACAGCCACTATGGAGAACAGTATGGAGGTTCCTTAAAAAACTAAAAATAGAACTACCATACGACCCAGCAATCCCACTACTGGGCATATACCTTGAGAAAACCATAATTCAAAAAGAGTCATGTACCAAAATGTTCATTGCAGCTCTATTTACAATAGGCAGGACATGGAAGCAACCTAAGTGTCCATCAACAGATGAATGGATAAAGAAGATGTGGCACATATATACAATGGAATATTACTCAGCCATAAAAAGAAACAAAATTGAGTTATCTGTAGTGAGGTGGATGGACCTAGAGTCTGTCATTCAGAGTGAAGTAAGTCAGAAAGAGAAAAACAAATACTGTATGCTAACACATATATATGGAATCTAAGGGAAGAAAAAGGTCATGAAGAACCTAGGGGTAAGACGGGAATAAAGACACAGACCTAATAGAGCACGGACTTGAGGATATGGGGAGGGGGAAGGGTAAGCTGTGACAAAGTGAGAGAGTGGCATGGACATATATACACTACCAAATGTAAAATAGATAGCTAGTGGGAAGTAGCCGCATAGCACAGGGAGATCAGCTAGGTGGTTTGCAACCACCAAGAGGGGTGGGATAGGGAGGGTGGGAGGGAGGGAGATGCAAGAGGGAAGAGATATGGGAACATATGTATATGTATAACTGATTCACTTTGTTATAAAGCAGAAACTAACACACCATTGTAAAGCAATTATACTCCAATAAAGATGTTAAAAAAAAACAAAAAAACACAAATAGATGTGGGAAAGGAAGATATATAGAAGAAAAGGACTTTCAAAACTAGGTTTCAAAAATGCCTTTAAAAACCTTTCTCTCATTTTTTGGCCTTAGGTCATTTGCATTCTGTTTTGAATATGCATAAATTAGTTTCCTTACTGGAAGTTAAAATGTTACTTAGTTTGCTCTTTGGGAAATAATAAAGTGAGTTGAAATTGAGATGGCATTTGATCATTATTCCCTCTCTTGAGTTCTTCTAGGGAGATGTATACACAAAGGATGAAGCAAGGCAGAGTAAAACTTTATTACTGGTTGACATTCTGTCCCCACAGCCCTGTGAAGAACACTTGTGATATAGACTGGAACAATTAGAGAAATCATTTTTTAATCTGCTTGGAAGGCCTATGCAAACCAGAATAAAGAAAACCAAAAGGCTGGGCTTTGCTCATTTCCACCCCAAAGAACAGACACAATTATCAAGTCTACATTGCAGAGAAAGAGAAGGACTGGACAAGAGTACAACTGCAATGGTTGGTTAGAACCGCTTCTTTTTTAAGTGTGTTTTATTTTTTATCACCATCACAGACCATGGTTACTATCCCCTTGTTTAGCTGTCTTCTTGAAAGGAAGAAACCATTTTTTAAGAGCAAGGGAAATTGCCTTCTGCCCCTCCCTCCCCCCCAAAACCAGAGATTTTTAGGCTTTCTCCCTATTGGAGCAAATGGGACAACTAATAAGGACCTACTTTATGGCACAGGGAATTCTACTCAGTGCTCTATAATGACCTATATGGGAAAAGACACTAAAAAGAGTGGATATATGAATAATATATATATATACATATGACTGATTCACTTTGTTGTACACCTGAAACTAATACAATACTGTAAATCAACTATACTCCAATAAAATTTTTTTTAAAATTGCATCTCAATAAAACTGTTTTTTTTTTTAAAGCCTTTAAACTGTGAAAAGATAATAGATTGGTGAGCTATTACCAAGGTTAACAATCTCATGCATCTCTATTTCTTTGCATGATAAACGTTTAAGACAGACAAGGATGTGGGAGTGGGGTGGGGCAGAGTGGGGGGGAATGACTGGAACTTCTCCCAGAGAAGTAAGGCAACAGCTTTATTCAGTGTTTCCTTTAATTACAAAATCACAAAAGGACATAAACACAGAAAGTAAAAGATGATTAGTAGCATGGGCCCAAGCTCCTCCCTCATGTAAAGAGGCTCTTCCTAGTATCTTTGAATAAAATGAGAAACTGAGTATGCAAACAATGGCCAGACCATATGTGACAATAGAACTTTGACCTACAATCTCTACAGCTATCATTCCCGAAGGCCAAAACACCACCTCTTCACAATCAACCCAGAATGGCTAGAAATTAAGTTCCAACTTCCCTATTTTTGCCTCTGCTTTCAACACAGGACCAACCAGAGAAAGCCAAATATTCTTTCTAAATCAATCACATAATCTGCCTCATTTCTAGTTAGCCCACCTTCAGCTTCCCCATGCCAACAACTTCCAAAGAACACCTAAAGTCTTCCCTGTTTTTCATTATACAGCTCTCCCACATCCCTGCCTGATTTTTTTTCTTTTTTTCTATATATTTATTTTAACATCTTTATTGGAGTATAATTGCTTTACAATGGTATGTTAGTTTCTGCTGTATAACAAAGTGAATCAGCTACACCTATACATATATCCCCATATCCCCTCCCTCTTGCATCTCCCTCCCACCCTCCCTACCCCACCCCTCTAGGTGGTCACAAAGCACCCAGCTGATCTCCCTGTGCTATGCGGCTGCTTCCCACTAGCTATCTATTTTACATTTGGTAGTGTATATATGTCCATGCCACTCTCTCACTTCGTCCCAGTTTACCCTTCCCCCTCCTCGTGGCCTCAAGTCCATTCTTTATGTCTGCGTCTTTATTCCTGTCCTGCCCTTAGGTTCTTCAGAGACATTTTCTTTTTTGTACATTGAGTCTCTGCCAAACTCAAGCAATGGCAATTGACTCCCTCACTATAGTAAGCTCTGAAGAGTTTCCAATTGGGTTTTCTTCCTTTATTTCCACAACGTAAGACAGGCATAACCTTTATCCCCATGTACAATGAAAGGTGATAAATCTCTATAACAGTATTTTATTTTCTACAGTATTTTTTACCTTGCTGATAAGGATCGGTACCTTGAAAATCCTTTAGACTTTCATGAACTCCCTCGAACCATAATAAACTTAAAATCAAAATAATAAATAAAATAAAAGTTCATATTATTATTAATAAATATCAAGAGGAGAGAGCTCTATTGCTTTGGTAGGTTTCCTGATTTTTTTTTTTCCTGTTTGGTAGGATTTTATCACCCCAAGATGAAATCAGAGGGAATAATGGAAAGGCTGATACAGGAGATTCTCCCGTGCTCTTTCCCCTGTGACCACTACCAGCTTCTTAATGAGCAAGATTCTATAAAAGGTTCAGGAAAGAAAAAAAAAATCTGCATTCCTTTGAACACTCTCCCTCTTATCTCCTACATCAACAGCTCCACAATCTCTCACCCCTTTGTAAATACCCTCCAAATTCCCAATTTTTCTGTCATATCAGGAATGAATGTGTAGATGCTCAGTTGCTTTCTAAGTGATGGCAGGACAAAGGTGCCACTTCAGATCCTGTGAGAAGAACAATTTTAAGATAATCAAACTTTCTGCATGGGTAAAATGAGCCTTCTCTTAGTATAGAGCTAGAAACCATGCTAAATGCTTTATTTATATCATCTAATTTAATCCTCACAACAGTCAAGCTGGGTAGTTATGGCTTCTTCATTAAAATGTGGATAAGGGACTTCCCTCATGGTCCAGCAGTTAGGATCCGCACTCCCAATGTGGGGGCAGGGGGCCCAGGTTCGATTCCTGGTCAGGGAACTAGATCCTGCATGCCACAACTAAGAGACTGCATGCCACAGCTAAAGGATCCCGCATGCCACAACCAAAGATCCTGCATGCTGCAACTAAAGACCCGGTGCAGCCAAATGAATGAATAAATAAATATATTTTTTTAAATGTGGATAACACTGAAAATGGGACAGGTTTGGTAACTTCCTATCTATGAGATCATGAGACAGCAGACTTGCTGATATTTCAAACCATGTCTCCCTGACCCCAAAGACTGTTCTTAGTCAATACTTACTCAGTCCTAAGCATATGGAAAATATTCTTGGAAAGGAGCATATTTTAGAGACATATGCAACACGGTAACACAACATTTTTCCACATTTCAGCTCATTAAAACAAAAAAAAATCTCTTCCAGGGTAGCTAGGGCATTGTTGAAGACACAGACCTAGTAACTGGGCTTCAATTTTGTTTTACCATATTCTATCTCTTCTGATTCAACAGAAAATTAAGTCAATGTGATTTTTTCATTAAAGCATACTGTAACATGGATTGGAAAGGAAAAAAAAATACTGTTTCAAGTGACTTGAAAAGTCAAGGACCAGCTTTCTTAGCTTAGATTTCCTGGGGGCGGGGGGAAGAGCCTGAGGCAAAGCTTCAGGTAAAATAGGGTCTGGATTATAACCCCAGGCTGGCAAGAATAAGGGGGAAATGCAGTCAGTTGAGGAAGAGGTAAAGCAAGACAAAGTGGTCCCTTACTGACTTAACCATGTCAGGATAACTTTTCAGCTGTGTGTGGAATCATACTGTGCCTCACAGTCTACTGGGAAAAGTAAAAGAAGAATGTATCTTTCAGCTGTTTCCCATCTTCTGCAACTTGTCTGTCCCAGTATCCCCCCCAGGGAATTAACATTCCCAAACTTTTGGGCTTGGCAACCTGACCCCCCAGGGTTGCCTCTGGGGAATCCATTTTCCAAGCCCCATTGTTTAGTTCTTCATCTGAAACCAGGAGTGAAGGTAGTATCTATTGCCTTCATAGCTACAGTTGCAGTAGATATAGGAGTTACAGCCCTCGCAGCTTCCACTCTGGAAAGGTCCAATGATGGTCAACCGATACCTGGCCCCTCTACTGGGGCTGCTGAGACAGCTGGTGGTCTCAATAAACAAGGAGACTAATGGGATAAGTGCCTAATGTTCAGGTAGTGAATATGTATGTGTGTTATATGTGGGTGTACACACATGAACACCCAGGGCGGGGTGGGGAGGGGTGGGCAGAGGGAGCTAAGAGAATCGGAGAAGGTATATAAACTGAGTCCCATAGAGCCACTCCTTCAAATCTGCATTCAACATTCCTGATGCTTCTCTATTGCCTAATGAGCAACGCATGTGAATTGAGTTTTGTCATTTTCAAAACAATACACAAATTGTAGAATATATTTTAATGAAACATACCAAAGTAATCCATCCTACAGACTTTACTCACCTATTTATTTAATAAATCCCAACAATTCACTCAGCATTCATTTATTATTAGGTTGTACTCTAGGAATTGGAGTTACAGCAGGGAATAGACAAAAATTTCTGTCCTGGTAGAGCTTAAACTATTAAGATAACTATTAAGATAGTGTCAGCTGGTGATAAATCTTATGAAGAAAATCAGATAGTGCAATGTGCAGAAAGGGGAGGGATAGAGTTAATTTAGGTTGGTTTTAACTGAATACCTAATGACAAGAAGGAGACAGCTAAGCTAAATTGAGGGTATGGGGGGATAAGAAGTTTTTGAGGGAAAACAAAGTGCAAAGATCCAACAGTGAGAATAAACCTGGTATGTTTAAAGAGAAAAATGGAAGGCCCTTTTTCCCATCCTTCTTTGCTAGTAGAGCTATGGAGTTCAAGTTCACATGGAAAATGACAACTGTGCTTTTTCCATGTAAGAATAAGGAACATTCTTTCCCAAGAATGTTACTGGGGGACGAAGGGAGCAGGTGTTGTAGTGGAAAGTAATCCTTTATTTCCTCTAAAGGATGGCTGTGATATAAATGCAAGAGAAATTTCAAAAACTTATTTGTGGCTCCTAGAAGATAAATTATAGTAGGGTAAACGTTGATCAGCCATGAGGTGCGTCCAATTTTTTACCTCATGGGTTTTAGTGCATAAAAATTGATGCTTTCATGAAAAAGGGAAAATGTCCTTGGCCATATGAACAAATTTCTGACACAAAATTGTCCTTGTATCTAAAGGGTAAAACTTTGAAGCTTAAGTCTTGCTCAGTATTTAAGCCAAAGGCTAACCTGACTGCATTTCTTTTAACATAAGTTTTAAATTCAAAAGACAAATACAAATCAAATACATCCATAGACAAATGCATACAAGTTACTTTATCTGCCCCCCACCAAAAAAAAAAAACTTTGTGTCTTATTTTGCAAGGTGTTCACTGATCCTCAAGTAAACCCTAGAAGGAAAGATAAAGGCGGAGAAAGGAGAAATGCAGCTGCCTTGACTCACCTCTCCACAAGTTTACAGATGCTTATATAAACCAGTACTATATAATTACATTCTGTTTATCAAACTGACATTTCATTACAGTGGTAATACCAAGTGCTGGCAAAGATGAGGTTTATTTATTTTTTAAACATCTTTATTGGAGTATAATTGCTTTACAATGGTGTGTTAGTTTCTGCTGTATAACAGTGAATCAGCTATACGTATACATATATCCTCATATCCCCTCCCTCTTGCGTCTCCCTCCCACCCTCCTTATCCCACCCCTCTAGGGAGACACAAAGCACCTAGCTGATCTCCCTGTGCTATGCGGCTGCTTCCCACTAGCTATCTATTTTACATTTGGTAGTGTATATATGTCAGTGCTACTCTCTCACTTCGTCCCAGCTTACCCTTCCCCCCCACCCCATGGCCTCAAGTCCATTCTCTATGTCTGCGTCTTTATTCCTGTCCTGCCCCTAGGCTCTTCAGGACCTTTTTTTTTTTTTTTTAAGATTCCATATATATGTGTTAGCATACAGTATTTGATTTTCTCTTTCTGACTTACTTCACTCTGTATGACGGTCTCTAGGTCCATCCACCTCACTACAAATAACTCTATTTCTTTTCTTTTTATGACTGAGTAATATTCCATTGTGTATATGTGCCACATCTTCTTTATCCATCCGTCGATGGACATTTAGGTTGCTTCCATGTCCTGGCTATTGTAAATAGTGCTGCAATGAACATTGTGGTACATGACAAAGATGAGGTTTATTTGATAGTATCATTCACTGATGTAATAAGCATGATCTCTCTGGAAGTCAATGTCTATCAAGAGCCGTAAAAAAACTCATACTAACACCAAATTTACTAGCCTTGATTCTTAGGGAAAATTAGATTTGTTGAAATATTTCTCAATATGTTAATGATAATAGTATAACAAATCTTTGAAAAATTAAAATGTAAAGGAAGTAACAGAAATGTGTAAAAAAGAAAGAGGGGGCGGGGAATTTAAATAAATTATGGTATAGTACCAGGGTGGAAATTTTGAAAAATAATGTCTTTTGAAAACAAAATTTTTTTTTTACCTAGGAAAACACAGTACTGTATTAAGGAGGAAAATTGGGAGCAATGCCACGCTGTGTTAGAGATCTTTAGACAATCACCAAATTCCGTGCTCCCCTTTCTACAGGAAAGAGTTGTCATTGCTAAGTGACTGTTGTGCCAGTTATTATGTTTTCTAGCTTCTATTACATCTAGATGAGTCCATGAGGCATTTGACTGTGAAGACATTAGAAGAATTTATTTGTGCCACTTCCAGCCAAAATTTCTTAAGAAGAGGATGTATTTCTTCTATACGTTTTTTTTAACCCATTTCTTGGATGGAAGAAAACAATCACAATGTTGTGGAAGATGGAGGTGGAGAAGACACAAAATAGGAGCCTGGGTCTATGTACCACTCCATAAAATAGAGCCTCCCAGAAACAAGGAAGAGTCAGACTTGTATACATAGAAGAAATAACCTTCTGTTATGTCAAATCTTTGTGTATTTTGAGGCTATTTGTTTTAGCAGCTGGTGTTATCCTAACTAATTCAGAAATGTACCATCTACAGTGAAAGTCACATATATATGTGTGTGCACATGCTCTTAAGTGTGTAGTTCTATAGGTTTTAGAAAATGTAATATGCACTCATTTAATCTATTTAACCATTCATTATACCAGAAAGTCCCCTTGTGCTTTTTTCTTGTCATTGCCCTCTCCTAAATAAAAAACAAAAAAACAAAAAAAACCCTCACTGTTCTGATTTCTCTCACCATAGATTAGACTTGTCTATACTTAAAATTCATATAAAAGGTTTTTTTTTAACATATACATAACTTTAAAAAAGTAGTTTATTTTGAGACAATATTACATTCACAGAGGAGTTGAAGACATTTTATGCAGAGTTCTTATACACCCTTCACTCAGCTTCCCAAAGAGTTAATATAGTACGTGACCATTATGGGTTGAATATCTGTGCCCTCCAAAATTCATATGCTTAAACCCTAATCTTCAATATGATGGTATTAGTAGATGGGGCTTTTGGGATATAATCTGGTTATAAGGATGAAACCCTCATGAATGAGATTATCAGAAATGTAAAGCCATATATGTTCTACATGTGAACTAAGAAACAGCAAGTGTCAGTTTGCAGCAAAAAATAAAAATAAAACCAATATGAAATATGATTTCAACTTAATCCTGGTACCTAGCTTTAGCCCCACCTTAAAATACTAGTCAAACTATTGTCCTCTTATAATAAAGTATGTTTTTTTGCCAAAATCAGATGTATTTTTTCTAGCTTTAATATTATTGGCACATAAGGAAATTTAAGGTGTAAAATGTGATAATATGATACCTGTATATATTGTGAAATAATTATGACATTAAGGTTAGGCATCACCTCCAACTCCATTCATAATCACCATTTCTTTGTGTGTGCTGATAACATTTAAGATTTACATTCTTAACAACTTTCAAGTATGTAATACTGTATCGGGGTTTTTTTAATATAAATTTATTTGTTTATTTATGGCTGTGTTGGGTCTTTGTTGCTGTGCATAGGCTTTCTCTAGTTGTGATGAGTGGGGGCTACTCTTCGTTGCACTGCACAGGCTTCTCATTGCGGTGGCTTCCCTAGTTGTGGAGCACAGGCTCTAGCTGCATGGGCTTCAGTAGTTGTGGCGTGCAGGCTCTAGAGTGCAGGCTCAGTAGTGTGGCGCACGGGCTTATTTGCTCTGCCGCATGTGGGATCTTCCCAGACCAGGGATCAAACCCGTGTCCCCTGCATTGGCAGGCAGATTCTTAACCATTGCGCCACCAGGGAAGTCCCAGTATTGATAATTATAGTCACTATGCTGTATACTACATCCCTAAATCAACATCTCCCCATTTCCCCCACTCCCCAGTACCTGGCAACCACCATTCTACCCTCTATTTCTTCGAGTTTAGCCTTTCAGTTTCTAAAAGTAAGTGAGAATACACAGTATTTGTCTCTGACATTTCACTTAGCATATTCCCTCAAGGTGTATCCATGTTGTTGTGAAAGACAGAAGTTCCTTCTTTTTGATGGCTGAATTAAATATTCCATTATACACACACACACACACACAACCACACAGATACATATACACACACATCACACTTTCTTTATCCACTCAATCATCAATGGATGTTTGGGTTGTTTCAATGCCTTGGTTATGAATAATGCTGCAGTGAACATGGGGGTGCAGATATATCTTTGAAAGAGTGATTTCACTTCCTTTGGATATATTCCCAGAAGTGGGACTGCTGGGTCATATGGTAGTTCAATTTTTAATTTTTTGAGGGATCTTTTCACTGTTTTCTACAGTGGTGGTACCAAGTTACATTCCCATCAACAGTACACAAGCATTCCCTTTTCCACATCCTCATCAACACTTGTTGTCTCTGGTCTATTTGATAACAGCCATTGTAACAGGTGTTAGGTTATAATAATATCTCATTGAGGGCTTCCCTCGTGGCACAGTGGTTGAGAATCTGCCTGCTAATGCAGGGGACACGGGTTTGAGCCCTGGTCTGGGAGGATCCCACATGCCGCGGAACAACTAGGCCCGTGAGCCACAACTACCGAGCCTGTGCGTCTGGAGCCTGTGCTCCGCAACAGGAGAGGCTGCGATAGTGAGAGGCCTGCACACCACAATGAAGAGTGGCCCCCGCTTGCCACAACTAGAGAAAGCCCTTGCACAGAAACAAAGACGCAACACAGCAAAAATAAATAAATAAAGTCTTAAAAAAAAAAATCTCATTGTGCTTTTGATTTTCTCCCTGATAATTAGTGATGTTGAACACCTGTTCATTAGAGCTGTTGCCCACCTGTATGTCTTCTTTGGAAAAATGTCTATTCAGGTCCTCTGCCCATGTTTTAGTCAGACTGTTTATTTTGTTGCAATTGAATTGTATGAGTTCCTTATGTATTTAGGATATTAACCCCTTATCAGACATATTATTTGCAAATATTTTCTCTCATTCTATAAGTTGCTTTTCATTTTGCTGATTGCTTCTTTCGCTGAATAGAAGCTTTTTCATTTCATGTAGTCCACCTATTTTTTTGTTTTGTTTATGTTTGTTACTTGTGCTTTTGGTGTCATATCCAAAAAAAATGTTGTCAAGACAAGTGTCAAAGAGCTTTTCTCCTATGTTTTCTTCTAGTAGATTTAACAGTTTTTGGGTCTTATGTTTAAGTCTTTAATTCATTTTGAGTTAATTTTATTGAGTTGTGTTAAAACAGGGGCTCAATTTCATTCTGTATGTAGTTATCCAGTTTTCTCAGCACCATTTATTGAAGAAACCATCCTTTCCCCACTGAGAATATTTTATGCATTGACAATATCCTTTGTCAAATATTAGTTGTCTGTATATATATGATTTCTGGGCTCTCAAATCTGTTCTGTTGGTCTATGTGTCTATTTTTATGCCAGTACCATACTGTTTTGATTACTATACCTTTGTAATAAAGTATGAAATCAAGGAAGTGTGATACCTCCATCTTTGTCCTTCTTTCCCAGGACTGCTTTGGCTATTCGGGGTCTTTTGTGGTTCTATATGAATTTTAGGGTTTGGTTTTTTTTTTTCTATTTCTGTGAAAAATGGCATTGGAATTTTGATAGGGATTGCATGGAATCCATAGATGACTTTGGGTAGTACGGACATTTTAACAATATTAATTCTTCTCGTCATAGACATGGGATACCTTTCAATTTATTTGTGTCTTCTTTAATTTCTTTCATCAATGCCTTCCAATTTTCAGTGTACAGAGCTTTTACCTCCTTGGCAAAAGCTATTCCTAGGTATTTTACAATTTTTGATGTTTTTATAAATAGGATTGCTTTCTTTATTTCTTTTGCAGATAATTTGTTGCTAGTGTATAAAAATGCAACTGATTTTTGTATGTTGCTTTCGTTACCTGCAACTTTACTGAAATTGTTTATTAGTTCTAACAGGTTTTTTTGGTGGAGTCATTAGCGTATTCTATATAGAAGATTATATCATCTATACAAACATTGACAATTTTACTTCATTCATGCCTTTTCTTTCTTCCTTCTTTCCTTTTTTTTTTTTTTTTTCTAATTTCCAAATTGCTCTGGCTAGGACTTTCAGTACCATGTTGAATAGGAGTGATGAGGATGAAACAAGACAAGAAACCTTGTCGTGTTTCTGATTTTAGCAAGAAAGCTTTCAACCTTTCACTACTGAGTATGACATTAACTGTGGGTCTGTACAATATGGCCTTTATTATGTTCAGTTACATTCCTTCTATAATTGATTTGTTGAGAGTTTTTCTCATAAAAGAATGTTGAATTTTGTCAAATGCTTTTTCTGCATCTATTGAGATGATTATATGATTTTAATCTACCATTCTATTAATGTGGTATATCACATTTATTGAATTGTACATGTTGAACCATCCTTGTGTCCCAGGGATAAATGCCGCTTGATCATGGTATATGAGCCTCTTAAAGTAGTGTTAAATTTGGTTTGCTACCATTTTGTTGAGAATTCTTGCTTCTATATTCATTAGGGATATTGGCCTGTAGTTTTCTTCTCTTGTAGTGTCAGGACATGTAGGTATGTTTTGCTTTCTGCCAAGAGTCTAAATTAAAACTCCATTGGGTTTTCAACTTTATTTATGTACTCACTACATACTTTTATTATATTTAATTATACTAATTTAAGTTATAATTAAAATTTAAGAGTAGTTATTAACAGAGACTTGGCAGTAATTATAGTAATAAAACTATTTTAGTTGAGTATTTGACCTGTTTGGATTCCTCTTGAGCTCATACTCATTCTGTGATTTACACATTATGCATTTCATTGTAATATACTAAATAATGACTGTTTATATGCAGATACACTTAATGGTGCAGTATTTTTTATTATCTTTGTCTTAGTTAAATATGGATCCCAGGTCATTTCTAATGGAGGGCTAATTTATATCACTAGATTTTCAAAAGAAATCTTTATCCACTGGAAAAAAGTCCTCACCTACCCAGAAGTAAATATTTTCTGCATTTTGGTTAGAAAATGATCCCAAAAAAGTCATCAAAACTGATAAATCTTGTCTTTATTAAGCTAGGTGACTTTTAGAAATAGCACTTTCTAATCCAAGTCTACTCCCATGTAAATGATATCACTGAATTCTCAAGGTTTAGCAAGTTCAACTAAAAGTATAACTTTTGCCTTGATTCTTCTTGAATCTTCTCAGATTACTTAAAACTGCTTTCTACATTAAATAAACATATAGAATAAAAAAAGCATTTGCCTTCCAAAAAAGAGTTTTAATGAAACCTGAAACATGTATCCAAATATCATAGGATCAAATATTCTTATAATTGTAAAGAAAATAACAATAAAAATTGGGTTGATATTCCATCTTTGTAAAATTTACTCTAAAATGCTACCCATTCTTACATTAAAATACTTTTGCACAGCAAAACTGAACAAACCCAGGCTGTGATATTTAGAAATATTTTATTTTTCTCTCTTTTCATTGCTTTTGCTCCATGTCCACTGCAATTCATCCAAAGTTGAACTACTGCTTGAAGTCAAATTGAATGTCTGGAGTTGTATTTGAATGTTTGGAGTGACACTTTGAATATGTTTGGATATCTATAGATTTATCTGTATTTTTTTCTCTCCATCCCCACTCTGCAATTTTTCAATCTTCCAACACAAATAACTACTAAATGCCTTATTACTAAATCCAATAAAAAACTGAGTTTTCTCCCTACCCATCAGCAGCATTTGACATAGCTTTTTCTTCCTCCTTGATGAACTCTCATTACTTGGCTTTTAGAACAACATAGAAGACTCTTCATTTTCTGCTCATCTCATTGCTGATCCTTCTCTATCTCCTCTAACCGTCCCTATTTCTGTCCCCAATCTCACAGTGTAAAGTGTTTGAGAATCAATCCTTGGTTATCTTCTCATCTTTACCTGTACTTATTTCCTGGATAAGCTCATCTACTTTCTGAAAATTCCATATATATCCAATGACTCTCGTACCTGCTCGGGCAAAAACCTCTCTCCTAAACTCCAGATTTGTGCATCCAACGGCTTACTCAAAGGCCTACCATCACCATTTGAATGTCTAAAGACATTGAGAATTTGATTTACCCTGTACTGGACTCCTTAAATTTCATCCAAACCTGCTCCACCTACATCCTTCCTCATCACGGCTGATGGCAAACACCATTCTTCTTTGTTGCTCTTCATAGTTTGTCCAGGTCAAAATATTGATATTATGTTGACTCCTTTTCTTCTCTCATATTTTATATACAATATGTCAGCAAATATGTTGACTCTATCTTCAGTATATAATCAGAATTTGACTACCTCTAAGCATAGCCACTCACCTTTTGCATTTGAATACAAATTATAAACTAAAGAGTTCTGATGTAATAGAGATGTTTTACAATAGTTGGACATATTTTTGGGAAACTTCGACTGATTATACTGTCATTAAGAAAAAAATCAACACTTGATTCAGCAAAATGTTGTCCACAACATTCAGGACATCAGACTTCCTTGCATATGGAGCACTTCTTAATAAAATCACTGAAATAATTCAATGCACTGGCTTACTTGGGTAAATTCCAACACAGATTAGCTTAACCAAAAGTCTACTGCAGCAAGAGAGGGAAAATAGAGCGCTGGGTGGAATCACCTTGAAGGCCTTTGCTTTTGCAGTGTGAAATCCTAAAGAACTAAATAAGCCACGGAGTCAGTGACCTGGGTTTGAATTCTACCACTTCTGCAGTTTATGCCTCTTTGGGTTAGGTTTCTCCACTCTGAAATGTGTGCCTTCCTTGCAGTAATCTTGTGAGCATTGAGATTAAGTGCCTAGAGAAGAAAGCAACTGGCACAGTTGCAGGCTGATGACCGGAATCAAACGCTGCTTGCCTCATTTGTCAGCGTTTGTCCCAGGGAGCACGAGGTAGATTACAGGGCTTTGTGTAAACAGGCATGGAGCCATGATGAAATTATTTCTAAGAATACATAAAAAGCCTTGCCTGAACAGCCTAACGTGCTTTTCAGCACTAATTAACTTGATTGAAAACTTGTCAAATGTTTCCCCATCTCTTTGTATAAACACAAGAGCAACTGAGAAAGACAACTTGAATGCAGTCAATAAAAATATGAAAAAAAATGTTTTAAGAATATAAAAGTATTATTATGTTCTCTGAAGGTCTGTTACTTGGTAATCTTGAACCGAAAGCAAATCTGTTATTAGTTGATAACATTACTTTTTTCCATAACATTTTGTTAGAAATGTAAAACTAGACTGAGCTGACAACCTTATTTTAAAGATACTTTAAATACGAAAATGTCTAAAATTTTATTATGCACTCTCTTGATACAGGAACATATCTTTTTTTTTTAATGAACTTCCTTTTGTGTTAAATACAAATAGAAAGTTAAAAAAAAGATGCCCAAATACAATGTTACTGTAAAACGTTATCACATGATTATAGAAACAGTGTAGCTTTTGAGAGCTTCCTAACTTCAATAAAGAGACACAATGTGACCAATATGGAAACACTCGTTAAAGAAGGTAAAATCTATCAAACAGCACTACTCTGATTCTAACAAATTCAGACTTAATGACATATTTAGAATACGCTATTACTGTTCATTTAAATATGCTATTACTGATATTGTTTCATCAGGAATACAATTTCTTGCTCAGTATTTTCATGCCTAAGTGACCTCTAAATTGGTCTGCTGCAAATCACCTCTAATGCACTTACAACAATCTACTCCACTCAACCGTTTATAGAGACTGAATGACACAGAGATGACAGATGAATCTTCAGAAACACAATATGCTTCCTTTTCCCTGTGGTATTCTTCCTCTCTGTCCCCTTCATCTTTTGCTTTTCCTTTCTCTTTCCATCTCCCTGTCTCTCCTGTACTCTCTTCTCTTCCCGCTCAGCATCCACAAACACTTTTCCCATACACACCCTACTAAGATCGAGTCGGGCACTAGAGTGGGATGATCTGCTGTCTGAAATAATAGAACTCACTGCTCAAAACTGTGATTTATGAGCATAGGAGAAGTGAAATATCTCCAACTGTTCTATTCCAAGGGACATTCATATCTGAATGTATAAAGCCAGTAAATAGCACAGTTATCGTTGAAGAGTGAAAGGGGGCATGGATTCTAAAGTCAGATAGACAGCTTAAGTTCAGATCCTGCATTTCATTACCTGTCCAGCTGGAGTAAGGGATGTGTCTTTGCAGGGCTGTTGCTTAATATCTGGAAATTGGGGCTAAGAACAAGTTTTATTCCATAGACTTCTCACACAGATTATTCATTTATTTAAGAAGTATTTATTGTGTTCCTACTCTGACTAGATATTGCTCAATGGGCTGGTGATATAGCAGTGAACAAAACAGACAAAACTCTTGCTGCATTGGAGCCTACAGTCTGTTTAGAGGCAGGGCCTCAAAAATATATAATATCCTATAATAAATATAGGAAAATACGGGGTGATGATAAATACAATGAAGATGATGCTATGAAGTGCTTAGCAGCATGGCTGGAATGTAGTAAGTGCTCAGCAAATATTCAGGGTGGTTTTCAGAGAAGTTTATCTGGTGGGAGGACAGTATCCATCATGAAATGCACATAGTCCTTATTCATCTTAGCCCCGGGCTGAAAACACAGAGACAATGACTGCCTTGAAGCAAGGGAGAATCAGTCAGCTGCCTGGACATAGGGAAATACAGCACATTACTTCTCCCCTCTATGCAGCCATGTACCCTCCAGCCCCCAAAGGTGAAAATAAAGGCCATTTTGTTCTGCCCACAAAATAGTGTGTTCAGTGCCAGAGAAAAAGAAAGTTGTTATTTAACTCTGACAAGGTCCCTGATAAAAATAATATATAAGGATCTATTGATGTTTTTCACGGACAGTTTTTTTGTTTTCCTTGAAGTTTTATGTTTACCATGCCCAAGTAAAAGGGGATTTAGTTTAGATTCTGACACGTTCCATCAAGGAGTCATTTCAGAGGTTCCTTTGAAAATAAGTGCATGGCAACAAGATGACCTGTATGTTCACATAATTGCACACTAGCTGCAGGAAAGGGGAGCAAAGCCCAGTGAGGCCTGGGACTGTCTCTCCTATAAATAAGCAAGTAAAAGAGCAGCTTAGGGACATGAGAGGGACCAGCAGAGAATCCTGAAACAGAAGAACACCCAGTAAAAGTCAGAGGCTCATGGCCGCTGGGCCTGTGCGTCCGGAGCCTGTGCTCCGCAGCGGGAGAGGCCACAGCAGTGAGGGGCCCGCGTACCGCAAAAAAATAAAAAAATAAATAAAAATAAAAAAGTCAGAGGCTCATGCTCTATAGACCACTTGGCATGTGTGCCTGTGTAATGAAACAACAAAGCAAAGTAAGACTTGATATTTGGGAGGCTGCCCTATCTGTCCTTTTACAGGCCACCTCTAACAAGTTCAGAGAAATGACAACATTAAATGGAGAGATGTACACTTATACTTAATTTGTCTTTGGGCCATTAGCCCCAAGAATAGCAGTGTTCAGGCTGTTTCATGCCTGATGGGCAACATCATGGAGTTACTCTATGAGAAAAGCCCAATTCCTTTCTCTAATTTATGTCTTTTAAAACTCTGTGCTTACTGGTTCAACCTAACAGGGTATTTATAACACAGTAATTTCCATTTATTTGGTCTGTATCTGCCAGATTTATCAAATCATTTGGAGGGTTTAGTATTATATAATTTTAGTCTTCCAGAATACAGCATGGCATGCCACTACCGACGGCAGATTGCTTTGGGGATAAAAAATATATACATCACTTTACAAATAATATATAGCATTGTGTATGTGTTTAAGTACTCATCACATATCGCCTTGGGATAGAAACAGGAAATAGTTGCAGCAGTTTGCTACAGGCTGAAGATATTTGTAAACCATGATTATAAATTTAACACATGCTGCTGGAGTCAACGCTTATCTGTGCGGAAGGCTAAAGGGGGCCTTGCGGGACTGCTGCTTAAGAGTTACAGGATTTCAAATAATCATAGTTGGCCCCAGTTTTGTCTTACTAAGTCTACGGGCACAATTCCCATCATTTGTCCCCACCATATTTGCTTGGATTATCCCCCCAAAAGTCAAGAGTTCTTGGTATATCAAATAGTATCCTTGTGATACAGAGAGAAATTGCCTGAGTATCACAGGGTTACTCTGAGAATGAAATAAGATTAAAGTGTCTAGCACATGGGAAAGTGATTGACAACTGATGGACATACCTGAGGAATAGTAAGAATGCTCATGTGTCTGGAATATAGTGGGTCCAGGAGAGCAAGGGGCAGAGAAAGAACTGCCTATACACATTTTGTAGCGAAGACCGATACATAATGGATACTGATTGGATGCTTTGAGGAAGCTTTGAGGAAAGAAAGGAAGACTGCTTATTATTGCCATGAGTTCAGATTATAAAACGTTAAAGCTGGTCTCTCTCACTTCCAGGCCAAGTCCATTTTGTTTCATCTCACTCTCACTACCCACACTCTTATGATAGCATTGTTTATTCGTAATTCTAAGATAGGGTAACATGTTTGAAATAGCACAGCCCTGTCCTTACATAGACAAGGGTTCTAATTCCATTTCTGTGCCTTTCCAGCTAGATGTCTTTAAACAGCTTCCTTTCTGAATTTCTTCTAAGATTGGGATAATAATTTCTGCACCTTAGGATCATTGTGGGAATTAAATGAGAGCCCTGAGTAGTATGAATACTTGCATCCCTAAAGAAGACAGACATGAGGCAAAGTGGCACAGTTACCTGCACACACACACACACACACACACACACACATTCCATGGAGCTTTCCCTTTGTGTCACTCCTCTTTCCTTCCACAGATGTTCCAAGCCTCCTACATTACTCACAAATAGTCAGTAGCAGGGTGCATTGTTCTGAGCTTTCCGTTTTTCTATACATTCTTCAGTACCCCAGTTGTGCCTCATTTTTCATAAGGCACTCATCTCCAGATTTGGCCAGGCTTCTATATCCACTGAGATTACACAATCAAAATAAACTCAGGAATTTTTTTTTGTCTTACATTCCCTAGGAGTACTGAAATCTGAACAGATGTCGAGCCCTAAATGAACCCAGCCAGCCCATTCTTGGAGGCCACTGGGGAAGGACTGTTGTTCCACCGCAGGATTCTGGCAAAGAGCAGAGAATAATCCTGCGTATCCCAAAAAGAACAACGGAAACTTTGTTTTTGAACCCTGCTGTCCTTGCAAAAACCTTTCAGTAATTTTTCCTTCTAGATAACACATCTCTTTGATAAAAGTTCAGTTCACATTGTGGTGGGTCATTAAAAGGAATTATTTATCTCTAATACAAATATTAGTTGTTTGCTTTTTTTTTTTCTTCTTGGTCACTAGAACATAACTGGTGCTTATTTTAAAATAACTTGATAAATGTAAAGAAAACATTTGGGAAACATTTGCTTATTTGGATTGAAAACACTAGTATGTCTCAAAGTATACTTAAAAATTACTTAAGGTACTTGTTTAAATGGTAGAGTCATGGCCCCATAACCCATAGGCAGATTCAAATCCAAGAATTTGGAGTCAAAAGCGGCACATTCCAATCATTTTCCAGGTAATGCCTATGTAGGCTTTAGTTAGAGTTCCACTTATGGGTAATCAATGTGAATAATTCAGAAAGAATTTGGATCACATATAATTTTCCTGCTTTTCTAAGAGCCTTAAATCATTGCTAGTGCAGTATAAAAAAGGACATTAACATTCATTGAGCCAGTGTTCTGCAAGGCATCTGCTATGCAGAAGTTCATTTACTCTTCATAGAAAAGCTATGAGAAAAGCTTTATTATTCTTCCCATTTTCCACATGAATCAATAGAGTCTCAGAGTGATTAAGCCAGTGAGAGGTCGGTCACACAGCTGGTATGGGGTAGGTGCATCCTGGCCTGCCTCAGTGATAACTCTGGTCCCTGAGTGACTAAGCCCTATTCCTCTTAACAAATCCTTACACAGCACCCTTTAAAAAATAGGATGCTTGGTCCTTCACTTAATTTATATTCATCAAACTGAGTTTTCAGTAGTTACACACTTTTATGACTTTTTTTCTGTTTATTACTGATAATATGCTTTTCCTACAGTGCCTTGTAGTTAAACCCACATGTTACTGTCTGGCCTCTTAATAGAATGTACTTATTTGCACAATAAGTTCCCTGTACAGTTGTTTATTTCTTGGCCCAGCTGTAGATTAATTATAATGCCCATGTTTATGTTCTTATGGGTGCTGTTCTAAAATCATTTTTAAGTCAGTTATTAAAGATGTTAGATGACATAAAAACAGTTGTTTTTTTTAATGAAAAACTCTCATTTAAAATTCCCAAGTTCTAACTCAATGATAGAAATTAATTTCATGCTGTGAGGTTGGGGATAATTTACGGAATCTAACAAAGATAAATAAAACATTGTTTTTCCCAAAATACATGTGATTGTTTTAAGAAGTCAACAAATTCAATTAAAATAAAAAAAACGCTACTACACAAGTCCTGAAATAAAGGGACTGCTGTATTTAGGAAACTACTAAAGTTTAGTATTCCAAGTGTGGTCTATTTGAGTTCAACCCCTCTTTTCACCATATGTGGCAAAAGACCTAAAATTGAGGTCCAATATTATGTGCTATGTCTTGACATCTGGTGAAATTGAGAAGTTCTTAAATGGCTTGACTACAAGTTTGCCTACCCACTCTGCTCCAGGAAATAAGGCCCCTTAGACAAAAATTCCTCTTTTATTGAAGAATCAAGTGCAACCCCTGAATATTAGGCTTTAGTCCTTTGGCAGCCCATGGAATTATTCAACCAAACCAATCACATACTCCCCACAGGAACTAGAGGGCACTCCATCCTTTTTTTTTTTTTTTAAACATCTTTATTGGAGTATAATTGCTTTACGTATAAAGATGCAGATGTAGAGAATGCACTCCATCCTTCTGATGCAACAAAGTCTGCCTCACACAGCTCCTGGTTGTTCACTCCTTTGCCAAGGGCAGTCCTCATGTGGCCCTGCATGGCGTGAGGTGCCCTCCTTCCCCGGGCTGTGCAACTAATAAACTAATCATCTCATCTGTCCAGCTACCTTGCTAATGCTTCGGCAAGAATCCCTCCCTCACCAAGGGTGTAAATAGAAGGCAATTAGAGCACCATGCCATCCTTTGCACTTGTTATGTTCAGAACCTGCAACTTCTATGAATCTAGCTGGGATCTTTATGGTAGAAGAAGTTAATAGGGAATACTGATATTTTGAAAAAAGATTCTATAGGTCAGACTTGCTTAGCCAATATGGTGAGAAGCCTGTTCATTCAGATTGGCAGTAAAAGTCCGGAGGACATTGGAAGGGGAGTTTGGAGAGGAGTGACATGCCAGTTGGGGCTTTCTGCTAATATTACTCTTAAAGAATAACTTCCTCAGATCTTACTCTATCACTGCTGCCGCCAGTGAAAGCATCTGCTAAATTTCTTATTACTGGAGAATTATGGAAAATAGACAATTGACATAGTTGTAAGGACACAAGGTATTTCAAAATGCACTAAAAATTACTGAAAGAAAAACTAAAAAGAAAGTAAAGGTCACTTATAACTTTACTATTTACAATTATATATGTTAATAAAAGGAAGTTCTATCCTTCCACTTAAAACCCCCAGCTCCAATGATTTTATGCACAGCCTTGTTTTTCTCATGTCTTCATAAACACATGTACACACATACATACATATCTGTTCTTTTACTTTTTCAAAAGTGGAATCATTCTATTCATATAGTTCAGCAAGTTGTTGTTTCTGTTGTTTTTCAGCTCACAATATATCACAGTTACATTCTCAGGCGGGTAAATATTAATAATTCTTTTTTTTTTTTTTTTTTTTTTACTAATTGTTATTCCATTATTTTGGTGAACTAAAATTTAACTAGTACCGTATGTCAATGGAGCATGCAGCTTGTTTTCAGTATTTTGCTGTTACAAATGAAATGCACAGACACTGAAATTAAATAAATTAAGATTTGAGTCCCATATCTGTCACTTACTAGGTAGGCCATCTTATCTCGGGTAATTTTCTTAACCTTTCTGAATTCCATTTTATTTTAGATAAAAAATGGGGAATAAAATAACTGTCCAGCATTGTTGCAAGGATAAAATGCGATCACGTGCTTAAATAAACACTTATAATCTATGTAACAATTTAATAATTGTTTAATAATCATCTGAGCATGATTTAGAAATCAGAGAACTACCATTAAATACCCTCGATATTTTGTTTTTTTAAATAGTTCAGACTTTCCTTAACTTTAGCCATTGTGTAACTGTTATGCTTTTGCCATATTCATGAGTTACATTCACTCTTATTTATGAAACATTATATAAGTCAATTTATGTAGATTTTAAAAGTGAGTTGTTGTAGGGTAGAAACTATATTTCTGTCATGAAATTATGAATTTCCACATTTTTGTAATACACATAAATAGTAATAAAAATATTACAATTTTGTAATACACATAAATAGTAATAAAAATATTAAATACATTCTATATTAGTCAAGGTCCAGTCAGAAGACAGAAACCACAGTGGAAATTTGAACAGGAAAACTGTAATGTAAAGAAATATTAACTAGTAAAAGTAGTTAACTACTAAAAGAGACTTTTAATTTTAAAAAAGTATTCTAACAGCAACTATAAGGAAAAGCTACCACTTCTAGGGCTGAGGGAGAATCATCAACGAAGGAGCTAAGCAAGTGGCAGAGCCCTGGCCTCCCAGGCTGAGATACTGATCTCCTTGGATGCAGCCTTCTGGAAGGTGGAAAGGTCTGTTGGTAAGATTTGGGGCAGAGTTTGTGCACAGGAAGCCAGCAAATGAGGTGATCCGTGGACTGGAATTAGTCCACCGGAAGCTGTTCACTTGGGTGCCTAACAAACTTCCTGGAGAGCGAGTGCCACTGGGTCCTGCACACCACTGGCAGCCACAAGAGAATGAAAAAAGAGGAATCAAGAAGAAAAGCCTTGTAGTACATGACGTTTTGAATTATGGTTTTCTCAGGGTATATGCTAACACATATATATGGAATTTAAAAAAAAAAAGGTTCTGAAGAACCTAGGGGCAGGACAGGAATAAAGATGCAGACGTAGAGAATGGACTTGAAAACACGGGGAGGGGGAAGGGTAAGCTGGGATGAAGGGAGAGAGTGGCATGGACATGTATACACTATCAAATGTAAAATAAATAGCTAGTGGGAAGCAGCTGCATAGCACTGGGAGATTAGCTAGGTTCTTTGTGTCCACCTAGCTGGGTGGGATAAGGAAGGTGGGAGGGAGACACAAGAGGGAGGGGATATGGGGATATATGTATATGTATAGCTGATTCCCTTTGTTATAAAGCAGAAACTAACACACCATTGTAAAGCAATTATACTCCCATAAGGATGTTAAAAAAAAAAAAAAAGAAAAGCCTTTCTGTGCTATGCTTTCCAGTATCCCTCTAGCATCCTCTGTGGAAGGAGTCCAACACTGCACCACCTGGCAAAGGAGAAATACAGGTTCTACCTGAGATAATAAATCAGGACAAAGAAGGGTAGATTTGGAGCTGACAGGAGATTTAATAACTTCTGTACATGTTTTCCCTTATTGTCTAAGATCATCTGATGTAGTCCCAGGAGGGAATGCACCATGTTGAGAAACACTGATATGGAACATTGCATTTTAAATATAGTGTCACATTTATTTTCACATATCACCTTAAAAACTCTATGAAGGTAGATAGTATTGACGGTCTAGATACAACTCTACTTTATAGATTAGAAAACCAGAAAGCAACGCATTACCTAAGATCTCTTATTTAGCTACCGGCGTAACAAAACTCCTCTCTCCTGATGTTCAATATGGCTTCTTGCTAGATATTTTACATTCTGAAGCGATGAAATGTAACATGCATGCTTCTCGTTTCTTTCAAAGAGTTAACACTTACAAAGCGTTTAGCTAATTTACTAAATTTCATCTCATTTCAAATTAGAGAACAGTAACCAGGCGTTCAGTTGGAATGGACTATAACACTTACATTAGATTTGAATAGATCAGGAGAAAGATCTCATTTGGATACCAGCTATCCTACGGTGTGATTTTAGGTTTCAACTTTAACCACTGTTTTGCTGTGTGACTTAGAACAAATCACTTCCCCCTTTCTCTGAGTCTCATTTGCTTCATCTGTAAAGAATAAGGAGGATATTTATATATTCCCAAGCTTCCTTATAATTCTATTATTTTGGAAGGAGGATCAGTAACCAGAGTTTGGCAACAGGCTTTGGGACATACAGAATTTCATCAGCAATCATTCTACTCACTTCTTTCAAACTGTATAAACCTCATCCTTTCCAGGATAAAATCTATGCATCTCAGTGTGATACACCAACTTTCTAAGACTTGGCCCATATTTTTTATTCCAGCCTCCATATCCCATCTTTTTTTATTTTTGTACTACTCCAAATACCGTACTAGTTCCATTTCTAATGGTTTCTTTGCATATTCTCACACTATAATGTCCCTTCCTCACTTCTCCACTTGAATAGTTATTCCTTGTTCTTCATCATCCAGCCCAGAGCTCATCTCCTCTAAGAAGCATGTCACTCCTCAGGCCTGGGCTAAGTGCTGTGTGTGATCCACCACAATGCTTTACAAGTTTCTCATAACTCTAAACATTTGTCTGTGGATAAGTGGAAATTATTTAAATGTCCCCCTCACACATCTGAAGGCAGCAGCAAGAACATTATATTTTTATCTGGATCACACTGTAATAAAAATAAACTGAATGCTTAACATTTTTCACTCCTTGGTTGTTCATACCTTTTCTACTTCTCACCACTTTAAGAAAACTTTGCAGAACATTATTTGTATTTACATGTGCCCCCAAAAGTCTGTGTTAATGTCTGATCAAGAGTTATCCAATCCAGGTGTCAAATGATTTATTTTGAAATGGTTTTCAGCATCCTTGGCCAAAGTCTCTGCATTTGTGGATCTAGGTGTTAGTAGCACTATAATATCAAAGTGTCATTTCTGGTCTGAAAATGCTTCACTTCAGCCACAAATAAATATTGTCAAAGGCGATTAACTGTGTCGCCTTAATAGATGAGGATGTTCTCCCTGCTTGCCCTTGCAGGGGTGCTCACCTAGAAGGAATGTTGCTTTATAAAGGAATGGAAAGGTAAACAGGCAATCTGGCAGAGAAAAGAGTGAAGCAGACCATTAGCTTACTCAGTGTTCAGGGCATGGTTTTTTGTGGGGTTTTTTTTTTTGTTTGTTTTTTTGCGGTACGCGGGCCTCTCACTGTTGTGGCCTCTCCCGTTGCGGAGCACAGGCTCCGGACGTGCAGGCTCAGCAGCCATGGCTCACGAGCCTAGCCACTCCGCGGCATGTGGGATCTTCCTGGACCGGGGCACAAACCTGTGTCCCCTGCACTGGCAGGCGGACTCTCAACCACTGCGCCACCAGGGAAGGCCCTCAAGGCATGGTTTTTAAGTTAAGTTGAAGTTCAGCAGTTTAGCATTTCAGATATTGCTTAACTACCTGGAAATTGAATTAGACCCAAGTGCTTTTTTCTTAGTGACCCAGGAATTTCTTAGGTGAGAAAAGGGAAAAATAGAAAAACAAAAACAGAAGGCTGCTTCTAAATCTTCCCATGCTGAACACCATTCAGAATGGTTATTCCATATATGATTTGTATTAATCAAATGCACTCATGTTATAAAGTTTAAGGTACTTGTGCTACAATTAGGTAGAATATATTTTTCTTAGCCACGATCCCCAGCTCCACACACACATACTCAAAAGGGAGTCTCATTTTCAACCTTTAATAATTTTAGTTTAATGATTCTATGGTATTTATCCCTTCCTTAAATTCTGGGGTGCACAACTGGATATTTTTATTTAGAACTTAAGAGGATGTCTAGGGTGACAGGAAAACACAAAAAGATCTGTTGAATAAGTGGTTTATTTTAAGAAAAGGTAGAAAGTATATAACCAGTGTTTCTGTAATAAAAATTGCATTTCTTGGGCTTCCCTGGTGGCACAGTGGTTGAGAGTCCGCCTGCCAATGCAGGGGACACGGGTTCGTGTCCCGGTCTGGGAAGATCCCACATGCCGCGGAGCGGCTGGGCCCGTGAGCCATGGCTGCTGGGCCTGCGCGTCCGGAGTCTGTGCTCCACAACAGGAGAGGCCACAACAGTGAGAGGCTCGCGTACCACAAAAAAAAAAAAAAAAAAAAAAAAAAAAAAAAAAAAAAATTGCATTTCTTGAATACAGGCTTGGACCAAGAGTTAACAGACACAATTATTCCTGTAAGCAATGCTGTAATGTGGTGGAAATCACATGTGTAATGGAAATTTGGTGAGTTATCCTTATATCTTCATCTTTTGTGAAACATTCATTCAAATGAAGGTGAGAGAACTACAGGCTAGATTCCTAAAGTCCCTTCCAATTTAACTCCCCATTTTGTCGGTGAGGAAACTGCTATCTGGGGAAGTGACTGAATTTTCTAATGTCAGTTAGATGAGCAAGCTCAGGACTGACACTGAGGTCTTCAAAGCTCCAGACAGACACACTTTTGTGTGTTCTCGCTCTCTCTCTCTAATTTATAGGAAACTCAGCCCTTTCTATTAATTATTAACAAGAGATAAAGTGCAAATTTATTAATTTAATTATAAAAATTGAGGCAGTTTGCACAGGTGTAAACATTAATACAAATTAAATATAAATACAGTAACAAAGTAAAATTGAATAAAGCAGGTATGATGTCAGTATACAACAGGCTTATTATAAAGTGTGATTCAATTGTTCAACCAACAAAAACTTGGCTCTGGGCATCTACTGGCAAAAAAAAAGTTAAACTAGAAGTACTTCAGTGTTTATAAACTAAACACCAAAGGTTTAGTGAAGGAAGTGCTGAATTTCTTAGTTCTAAAACCTGAAAGACAGACTTCCCTGGTGGCTCAGCGGTTAAGAATCTGTCTGCCAATGCAGGGACACGGGTTTGATCCCTGGTCCAAGAAGATCCCACATGCCATGGAGCAAGTAAGCCCATGCACCACAACTACTGAGCCTGTGCTCTAGAGCCCACACTCCACGACAAGACAAGCCACCGCAATGAGAAGCCCGTGCACTGCAGTTAAGAGTAGCCTCTGCTCGCCACAACCAGAGAAGGCCCGTGCACAGCAACGAAGACCCAACGCAGCCAAAAATAAATGAATAAATTTATGAAAATAAATAAATTAAAAAAAAAAAACCTGAGACACATTTTGCAGTTTTCAGTCTGGTGTGTAAGGAGTTAGGAAGTTATCACTTGTGTCGTACCAACAAGAAAAAAGTTGCACACACTGAAAATCAACAAGTCTTGTTAGGTCCAGCAAAGAATTGACGTCACAAGGCAAACTTCTGCCCCACAGATTGGAGAGGGAGATTGGTGAATGCAGAGAATCACAGCTCACTAGCATAAAACCCCAAGAGTATAAACTTTCACAGGAACCATTACCAGAGTAGAGAAAAATGACACCATAAATTGACAGATGTTAGAGGCTCAATGCGCCCAAGCTTGAGAATTAAGGACACCAGGGGCCCAGTCTTGGAGGAGCTCCTATACTCCTGTGAGTTTTACTCCAGGAGCCTTACCAGGTTCTCACAGTGAAGATCTGAAGGATGAGGGAACAAGTTATCATTCTGAAATAGAACTTATTTTACCAGAGCCTAACCAACCTTGGGGAAGAGAAACATCCAACTCCAACTTCTGCTAGCCTTCCTATCATATCAAAGGGGGAAGAAAGAAGCATTTATGAGGATCACAAACGAAGGGCACAAGTTCACTAAAAGACTGACACCTGATAAAAAGACTGTAGAATGTGTCCCCCTCTACACACACACACACACACACACGCACACACACACTACTACTACTACTACTACCACCACATCAATAAAGCTTCTGTGCAATAGGAGAAACAAAATCAAGAACATCAGAGGAAGTTTTAGCTTCTGATCCTTTAGCAAATTGTAAAAGCAGCCTAACTCCTACTCAAATAAGCATAAAACCTCACACTAGCAACTCATTTACCTCAGATCCTTTTGCCCAGTATATCATGTAGAAATTTCAACAAAAAATTAAAAAGTAAAATAAAAAACAAAAAAATACAGTTTGAAGAGACAGCACAAGAAACAGCACCAGATGAGGTATGGCAGAGATGCTGAAACGATCATACTGAGAATTTAAAAATTTTTTGACTAATATGCGAAGGGCTATAGTGGAAAAAGTGTACAACATGCAAAAATGATGGATAATGTAAGCAGAAAGATGGAAAGGCTAAGAAAGAATCAAAAAGAAACACCAGAAATAAAAACACTGTAAAAGAAAGGAACAGTGCCTTTGATAAGCTCATCAATAGACTCGACACATCACAGGAAAGAATCAGTGAACTTGAAGAAATATCAATGGAAATTTCCCAAAGTGAAATGCAAAGAGAAAAATTGTATATATAAATGGCAGAATCAAAGAAACAAGAACTAGGGAACAATTACCAAAAGTTAAATCAAACCACAAATCCAGGAGGCTCACAGAACACCAAGAAGGATAAATACCAAAATAACGATTATACACCTAGGTGTATCATATTCAAACTGCAGTAAATCAAACACAAAGAGTAAATCTTGAAAAAGGTAAAGGAAAAACAAACAAAATAGCACCTTACCTATAGAGAAACAAAGATAAGAATTACATTGGACCTCTCTTCAGAAACCATGGAAATAAGGAGAAAGTGGAGTTAAATATTTAAATTGCTGAAAGAAAAAAAAAAAAACCCATAATTCTGTATCCAGTAAAAGTATCCTTCAAAAGTGAAGGGGAAATACTTTTTCAGAAAACAAAAATTGAGAGGATTTGTCACCAGTAGACCTACCTTGCCAGAAATATTAAAAGAAGTTCTTCAGAAATAAAGAAAATAATATAGGTCAAAAACCTGAATCTACATAAAAGAAAAGCACTAGAGGAGGAATAAATGAAGGTAAAATAAAATATTTCATTTTTATTGTTTTAATTGATCTAATGGATGACAATTTGTTTAAAGAATAATAACAAGAAAATATTTGGTGATTATACCTTATGTATAAGTGAAATAAATGAAAAAAATTTTAAGAGGCAGAAATTGAGAATACTTTGTTATAAAGTACTTGCACTTGTTATAAAGCACATGTCAAGGGCAAGTACAAAAGCAAATAAAAACAATAAGTATAATTGATGGGATGAGAGATGAAAAAATTAGGTTACATAAGATGTAACTATCTTTCTGCCAAAGATGGCAGAAAACAAGTGGAGGACAAAAAAAGGAACAAAGAATAAGGGCAATGAATAGAAAACAGTAAAATAAATAAATAAAAGTTATATTAAAAATCACTTAAAATATCAATGGTCTAAATGCACCAGTTAAAAGACAGAGACCCTCTGTCTCTGGATTAAAAAAAGATTAAAAAAAGATAAAATTGTATGTTATGTACAAGAAACGTACTGTAAATATAAGACACAAATAGATTTAAAATGAAGAGGTGGAGGAATCCGTACCATTCTGACATTAATCAAAGGCAAGTTGCAGTATCTATGTTAATGTCAGACAAAGTGAACTTCAGGGCGCTGAAGATTATCAAGGATTGAGGAACATTACATGATGATAAAGAGGTCAACTATCCAAGAAGAAAAAACAATCCTTAACAGGTATGCACCCAACAGCAGAGCATCAAAACACATGGGGCAAACGTGCAGTTGATTGAACTGCAAGGAAAAATAGATGAATCGTCTACTACAGTTGGACCTTTAAATACCCCTCTATCGTTATCTGGCAGATTCAGTGCACAGAGTATCAGTAAAGGATACAAGAGAGCTGAATGACACCAATAATCAGCTTGATCTAACTGACACCTATAGAATCCTTCATTCAGCAGTAGCAGAACCCACATTTCTCTCAGTTCTAACAGAATATTCAACATAGACTACATTCAATAGGCTATACAACATATTTGAACACATTTAAAGGACTAGAAAGTGTATGAAGTGCGCTTTCAGGCAATTATGTATTTTAACTAGGAATCAAATCAGAAAGATAATTGCAGAACACCAAAATACTTAGAGATAAAACAGCACACTTTGAAATAACACATGGATGACAAAAGAAGTCCTAAGAAAAAATCTGTAAATATTCTGAAATAAATGAAAATAAAATAAAAATAATAAAAATTTGCAGGGTGCAAGAGAAAGCAGTGCTTAGAAGGAAATTTATCCTTCATTCTGTCAATGTAAATCTTTCACATTTATTGATTGGTGTTATTTTGAACCATCTTTTTAATTCCAGGGATAAATTTCACTTGATCATTGTATATGGTCCTTTGAATTTGCTGTTGAATTCAGTTTGCTAGTATTTTGCTGAGGAATTTGGCATTTATGTCTGTTAGGGGTATTGGCCTGTAATTTTCTTTTCTTACACCATCTTTGTCTTGCTTTGATGTAGGGGTAATAATGGCCTCATAAAATGAGTCTGGAAGCATCCCCTGCTTTTCAATTTTTCTGAAAGAGTTTGAGAAGGACTGAAATTAATTCATTAAATGTTTGATAAAATTCACCAGTGAAGCCATCTGGTCCTGGGCTTTTCTCTGTTGGGAGGTTTTTTGATCCTTTTCAGTTCTGTGGCATTTGTTGTAATTTTCTCCTCTTTCATCTGATTTTATTAATTTGGGTCTTCAACAAACATTTCTTCAAAGAATACATACAAATGACCAACAGGATAATGAAAATACTCAAAATCATTATCAGGGAAATGCAAATCAAACCCACAATGAGATACTACCTTACATCTCTTAGGATGACTATTATTTTAAAAAATAAAATAAAAAAGCACTGGAGAGGATTTGAAGGAATTGGAACCCTCGTCAACTACTGGAGGGAATGTAAAATGGTGAAGCAGCTATGGAAAAACAGTACAGAGGTCCCCCCCACCGCCGACAAAATTAAAAATAGAACTACCATATGACCCAGCAATCTCACTGCTGTATATATATGCTCAAAACAACTGAACTCAGGATTGCGAAGGGATAGCTGCACTCCCCTGTTCATTACAGCCTTATTAACAATAGCAAAGATATGGAAACATCCTAAGTGTTCATGAATAGATGAATGGATATGTACATACAACGGAATATTACTCAGCTATGAAGAAGAAGGAAATCCTGCCATGTGTAACAATATGGATGAACCTAGAGGACATTATGCTAAGTGAAATAAGCCAGTCACTGAAGGACAAAATACTGAATTATTCCACTTCTATGAAGTATCTAAAATAGAGAAATTCACAGAAGCTGAGGACACAATAGTGGTTGCCAGGGGCTAGCGGGTGGGGGAAATGAGAAGTTGTTCAATGGGTATAAAGTTTCAGTTACCCTACATGAATAAGGGCTAGAAATCTGCTGTACAACATAGTGGCTGTAGCTAACAATATGGTATTGTGCCATCAAAATTTGTTAAGAGGACAGATCTCACATGAAGTGTTCTTACCATTAAATTAACAAAAAAAGAGATACAAGCAGACATGTTGGATATGTCTACTACCATGATTACGTTGATGGTATAATGGGCGTTTGCACATACCTAAACCCATCAAATTGTATACATCACATATGTACAGATTTTGTGTATCAATTACACAACAATAAAGCTGTTAAGAAAAAGAAGGGTATTTATAACATCACATGCATACATTAGAAAAGAAGATCTCAAATCAATACTCTAAGCTTCCACATTAGGAAACTATAAAAATAAATATTAAAATGTGTATCATGAGATATTAAGCCTCTCTTATACAACTGTATGATCTCAATTCTAGCATCCTTAAGATCCAGTCCCATAAAACTCTCCTTTTATCCACTGGTCCATGCTGGCTAGATCTTGCACCTCCTTTGGAGTATATTCCTTTTCTTCCCCTAGCAGGCCCAGGGGAAAATTATGTTGTGACATGATCCAGTTTATACTGGTCTGATGGTCAAGAGGGAAGTTAGAGTAGACCCTTAGATGTGTTATTTTCATGGTCCTGCTGGCAAAGTCCTCTGCAATTTTGTCAAGAAAGGGTAGAATTCTCTCCTTAACAGGGCACAACGGATCATTTCTACGTATTTCTGTAAGTCCAGAGCACTGTGAGGCATCTGAAGAGTCAAGATTTGGGGATGCGTTAACCAATGTGTCCTCATCCTGTATCTTTAGAGCATCCTGGTCTTCCAAATCAAGACGCTGATCCTGGCGTAATAGGCTTTGGGAGCTGGAGATTAACTTCCTCTAATATTCTGCTATTCTTTTAATTAAGTCCTAGGCTTGACCTGAGTTATTTTCTGCTCCTTGATTGCATGAGATGAGAGTTTCTCAATATCATGCTAACAATGTTTTCTGGATTCAAACTTAAGTCCTTCATCCATCTAATTCCATTGTCCTATAATTACTACCTCTATCCCCCAATTTGTCACCCCCAATTTTTCAAACACCTGAGACCCTGCCCTTGCCAGCACACATTCCTTCACTAATGGCTTATCCATTTTTACCACAACTGAAAATGTCTATAGAAATTTCTACAGCATATAGCACATATGCATATAATATATAGCATGGTGCTATATGCCAAAGGAACTATCCATACCCCATGTACTACTAGTAATGGGCTGATTATTGTCAGGTCTCTGGTGGTTAGTCCAGCTCCAAAATCCTTTGTCAGAGCCTGTTTCTTCTTGGCACCACCTGTCTTAGGTCAGGTTCTGGGAGACAGATTCTAAGAAGATTTGCATGCAGGAAGTTTACAGGAAAGTGATGGAAGTACGAGCAGACAGAAGGCTTGAGCAATGTAACTGCAATGTATTCATAGCAAAAGTATCACCTGATTCCATGGGGAGCTCTGGAGTTGGGATGAGCTTTCAGAGTTGTCATACCTTGAGGCAAAGAAACCAGGCATGTTTACTCCCATAATGACCAATCAGTGGGTATTTGAGTGTCCTTGGGCAAGCGGTATGACCATGAAAGCCCATCTTTTGGGCTGAGGGCAAATTCCCAGAGACAAATTCAGCTGTCAGCGGACACCACTCCAGGTAGTTGTAAGAATGAGTGTGTCATTCCTGAAGGGAGATCTGTACATAACCACTAGACTATCTTGTCAGATTCTTTACCATGCCTGTTTAACTGATACTTAGTTTTGTATAGAGACATTAAAAATTAGATTATATTTGCATGTGCAATATTTGTATTTTTGGACAAATAACTTGACATCTCCAGGAATCAAAATTTCCATATGAAATATAGAAACGTTAGTATCTTCTCTAACCTACTTGCCAGCACATTAATGCAGGGAAAAATGAAATCACGAAGATTTAAAAACTGTAAGACTATCTAAAGATGACTCATATAAGCTCCTACTTTTGCTTAAGCCTGAATCCATGCCTGTTTCTCATGTCCTCATATAACATGGAGTCAAAAGTTGTTATCTGGGTGAAATTTGATGTACAAAATTTTCCTTGCAAAGGAAGGATGTAAATATTAGAGGAGACATGTTTTCTCATATTGGTAAGTATAAGCACAAATTTTACTTCTACTATATCAGGCAAAGACCAAGTGGAAGGTGTACATAAGTACATGGACATAACCAGCCAGAAGATTCATGCCGGCAAGCAACCAACAGATTAGAGCTTCCATCTTACCCTCAGGGGAACTGCTGAAACCATCTATTGAGGAAATTACCAGACAAGGCATTCTGACACACTGAACAAGTACCTAAAAAAGAACTCTTTTGTTTCCCCCCCCCCCCTTGACTTAGAGGTCAAAACAAAACAAAATAAGTGCCCTCTTCCAATCCACTCCAGGCCATTAAAAAACAAGTAAAATAAAATTGTTCCATCCCATGCCAAGTTATGCAAGTGTTAGAGATGACTCAGAACTCAGAATCACCCACACTGCTTGGGTAGAATGCCAGCAAAGCAGATGGGACAGCCTGTAAAGTATCTTCAGATGGTCCCAACCATCTATTGCATCTGCTTTTATGATGTGAATAAATGGGAAAAAATGTCTTTGGCTTTGTAGATTTTTATTGGTTTCAGAAATCAGGTTATGTCATTTTAAAATCTGTCTGTGGAAGGAACTTCGCTTAATTAAATCCTCCCAGTAAAGACTGGATTTAAACTTCCAGTGTTGACTGTATTGTAGTGATGTTGTTTACAGAAATCTGAGACATTTGCTTTCAAGATCATCTGTTCCTTCTGATGAAGCAGGCTTTCCTGACACATCTGCTGGCCATCTTTTGATCTTGAAAGCGACTGGCCTAAGGAACAAAGCCATTCCTAGAGTATGACAGGCCAGTAAGATGGAAAGACAGATATTACTGACATGGAACCTCTGATTAACTAGTATTAATATGTATTTATGTTAGGACTTCTTGTTATGAGATATGATATTTTTTGTTTAAGTCCTTTTGCATTGAGTCCAGTGTTACATCTGAATGGAAACACAAAGGTAAAGGAATATACATTAGAAGGCATTATTTGTGATGGATGTTTAGGTAGAAATGGTATTGAACAAAAACACCAAAAAACTTGAGCTATAGATTATACTCTACCCTTTATTAGCCATGTGACTTTGTATCAGCTACAGACTTCCCTTGCTTAAATGGGGATAATATCGTGTAGAAATTTTGGTTAAAAAATATAAGTGAATGTGAAAAAAATAACTTTGAAATTATTAGAGGTACTACATAATATGCTATCTAAAACGTAACTTTCCAAGAGTTTATACTAAAACTTTAACACAGAGATTTGTGCTGACAGAATGACTCCCATGTGTGATATGTGTGTTCGATGACATGATTTCACATAAAGAAGTGAACTGACGCTTTTATGCCACATCAACAGCCACCAGCCCTTCATACATACTAATACAATTGGAGGTGATAACTTTGATTGGAAAAATTAAACACAACAGACAAGTAAACAAAAATTTCCAGAACAATGTCTACATTACAAAATCACCTTCAGGACATGAGGGAATTAAAAACCCTTCATTTATAAAAATCATGGTGGCCTGGTAACTTTGCTGGTTTGCATTTTGATTTTTCATTAAGAAAAAAATGACAGCAAATTCTTAAACTCTTCCAATTAGCTGGTGTAAACTGGATGAATTTATCTCAAGGGAATGTTTGTCAAATTTTTAAAGATAAATTACCAGGCTTATCTAAAGAATCACTTTTTTTTTAAGAAATGATAAACTATAACAACAAGCAATCAACATCATTCCATTCAAATTACTCACCAGATGTCTCAGAGTTGACCCACACTTTAAGGTAAATAATAAAGCTGGCATAATACATATTTTTAGGTAATTTTTATTGACTTTTAGAATGCCAGTGATGGGAAATTTAGAATAAAGGTTATTCACACACAACACCATATTTGAACTTAGCATAACTAAGGCTTAGAAAGGATAAAATTCACCATTTATTGGTGATTTATCATGTGGAAAGGACTTGACACCCATGATCCAAGTGAATCCTTGTAACAGTTTATTATATCACAACCATTATCCTAGTCTTACAGATGAAGACAGTCAGATTCAATAACTAATTCAAGATCACCCAGCCAGTAGACAGGAAAGAAGAAACTCAAGCTCACAGCTATATGACACCAAAGTTCAAGGTCATAGCCATTACTCTAGGCAGGCTTGGAAGTCAGGAGACTTGGATTTTAAATCAAAGGGAAAAGACTCAGCTGTTTGAATCAGACGTGTGGGCTTAGATGCTCTCTCTGTGTCACTTGATGCTGAGCTTTGTGTTTCTCCCCCATGTTTGTTGGATTGAAATAGGACTGAAGAGATAACCATTGGCTTATAAAATTCTAAATTAAGACAGAAAACCTACAATTTCCAAGAGAGACTGAAATACTTTACTCACACTTACGTTAGTGAGGAACTATCTGGCACATGTTGGTAAAGCCCATGGTGAAATCAGATTATCCATGTGAAACATTTTAACCAGATGTTTAATAATGGGTTACGTTTTATATGGAATGTTAAGCTCAGTAACTTTTTTGTCATGTCATTGCAGACACTGGAAACAACAGTGGAGCAAGAGCTAACCCAGCCAGCTGACTCTTTTGTATTACTCAGGTACTTTGGTTAAGGCATGGAGGTTCAGTGTTTCATAAAATTGAGACACAGGTTCAAAGCTTACTTCAATTGCTTTGTTCAACAATATCATCAATAATAATAGAATTTGGGAGAGCTTAGGAGGTCCAGGCTCTGCGCTCAATATTTTAGGACGTTGGCTTACTGAAATCTTACGAAGTAGGGACTATTGTTACCCCATTTTACAGATGAGAAACAACAGTTACAGAGTTTGCGCAACTTGCAAATTCAGTCACAGAGTCAATGGAATCAAGATTCAAGCCCAAGCCCATTGTGTGTCAGTGCCTGAGTTCTCAACCACTGCAACATTTTTTGAAAATTATAAACATCATGTGGAACATGATTGCAATTCCACTCTTGCTAATATTTCTGTTCCTGTCATTATCTTATTTGATCCTCACAGCAACTTTGTCGAGGAGGTATGATCAACTGCATACAGCAGACAAGGACGCTGAGGGTCACAGGACTGAATGTATCCATGTAATACATCTACTGCTGCCTGATATCCCATAGAAAGATATTGGGAAATGAACGTGTCTTTCAAACAAATCTCCATTTTTTTTTCCCTTGTAGAAAAAAATGCACATACCCCAAACACACACACACACACACTCACACACACACACTCACACAGAGAAAACATTATTTTGGATACATTTTTATAAGCTATACATTGTAATTATGTAAATGAAATTGTCATAAATTTTAATCATGCTAAAAATGCTCTTTTTATATAAGAAACAGAGGAATAAATACTCATTAACAATGAAGGCCTCAAGAACTGAAATGAAATTTTACTTTGAGATAGGAAACTGGTATAAAAAGAAGGATGCATTAATTACACTATCCACTCTTCCCACCCTCTCCATTAAAAAATAATTTGTACAAGTAGTCATCTTTAAAGCCAAAAGTAATTTCAGAGGAAAAATAAATTCTATACTGTTTAGACTTTTAAAAGCACCAAGCCTCACCAAGTCTGTAGGTGTGTACGAACTCTCCTATTACCCTAGAGAACCGCCTCTTTCGCCCTACTGGGTCTCTGGAGTATTGAGGGGGTGGGTAGTGGCAGAAAAAATTGATTATGCTTTGTGTATTCACTTATGTATGTCTTTGCATGTGTATGCAGACATAGGAATATACATGTAGAATCATTTACATAAATACATATTTTGTGGTATTCTTGTGTGTTGTAATAATTAAATAAATTTTGTGTCCTAAGATCTTTCATCATAGTGAATACTCAACATTTTGGTTCCCTTCAGGCAATCCTTCATTCCAGGACAACCTGTAACTGCTTTCAGGTTGTGGCTATATTTGTTTAGTTAAAAATAATTGAATATCTCTGTACAACTTCACAGCTATCCTGGCCAGGAACTGGCAGAACCAGTAATGTATAAAAATGCACAGGATACATTTATTTGTTAGAAGGAACATCAGCCTCTTTCAACCTAATTCAGTTAATTAGGTGATTCACTTCCCCTTGACTTATACTGCTTTTATATCCAGGGAAACTCAGAGACATGACTACTAGTACTAACAACAAGAGCAGAAAAATTAGTACCACATATAATACGCTAATACTAATGATAGTATTTAACAAGTAGCCATTTATATGGGCCAAGTTCAGTGCTAAGGGCTTCATATCTATCTTTCTTTTCATGCTCACAGTAAGCCCAAGAGGTAGATACTATTATAAATAACTTTCTGATAATGACATTGAGTTTGGAGAAGAATGAGTAATTGGCTCAAAGCTACACTGTCACTGAATGTCTACATTCTGATCCAGAACTTGCCAACTTTCCGAACTCCCTTAGCCCTCAGATTAACCCACTTTCTCGTGGTTGGTATCTTCCATTTCTTCCTCCATATCTACTCCTCACACATCCACACTCTACCCTATTCCAAGACGAGCTCACCTAGGGGTACTCAGCCAAAGCCCCCCGCATCCTGTGTTTGCTGTTAAATCCAGTCCACCAGGAGCACCAGAAAGAAAGCAGAGAGGAAGAGCAGAGAGAAGGCGGGCTTTCATTTTCTTGCCTCCACAAGCTGCTTCAGGCTAGCTGAGATCTGTCCGGTGACTTCTTCTGCCCAGAATTCTCTGTCCCCAGATCTGGAAAACTATTCCTTCCCCTCACTCCTCCAGAACTACAGGTACTAATTCCAAGGTTCTGTACTGCCCTCTGTGGTTTCCTTCACCAGCCCACACCTTTGAAAATGGTTCTCTTCAAGAGTGTGGAGAAAAGGGAACCCTCCTACACTGTTGGTGGGAATGTAAATTGGTGCAGCCACTAAGGAAAACAGTATGGAGGTTCCTCAGAAAACTGAAAATAGAGTTGCCACATAATCCAGCAATCCCTGGGCATATACCCAGACAAAACTATGATTTGAAAAGATACGTGCACCTCTGTGTTCACAGCAGCACTACTCACAATAGTGACGGAAAGGCATGGAAACAACCTAAATGTCCATCAACGGATGAATGGATAAAGAAGATGTGATACACAACTACTGAGCCCACATGCCACAGCTGCTGAGGCCTGTGTGACTAGAGCCTGTGCTCCACAACAAGAGAAACCACCGCAGTGAGAAGATTGCACGCTGCAACGAAGAGTGGTTCCCGCTCGCCACAGCTGGAGAGGGCCCGTGCGCAGCAGCGGAGACCCAGCACAGCCAAAATAAATAAATTAATTAATTAATTAATTAAATTTATATATAAAAAAAGATGTGGTACGTATCTCCAGTGGAATGTTAACCACAAAGAAGCATGAAATAATGCCACTTGCAGAAACACGGATGGACCTAGAGTTTATCATACTAAGCGAAGTGACTCAGAAAGAGAAAGACAAATATCATATGATATCACTTATATGTGGAATCTTTAAAAAGGTATAAAAATGAACTTATTTAAAAAACAGAAACAGGGCTTCCCTGGTGGCGCAGTGGTTGAGAGTCCGCCTGCCGATGCAGGGGACATGGGTTCGTGCCCCGGTCCAGGAAGATCCCACATGCCGCGGAGCAGCTGGGCCCATGAGCCATGGCCGCTGAGCCTGCGCGTCCAGAGCCTGTGCTCTGCAACGGGAGAGGCCACAGTGGAGAGAGGCCCGCGTACCGCAAAATATAATAATAATAAAATAAAACAGAAACAGACTCATAGACTTCGAAAACAAACTTATGGTTACCAAAGGGGAAGGCGGGAGAGGGATAAATGACTTTGGGACTAGCAGATACAAACTACCATATATAAGACAGATAAACAACAAGGTCCTACTGTATAGTACAGGAAACTACATTCAATATCCTGTAATAAACCATAATGGAAAAGAATATGAAAAAGAATATACATATATATATATCTGAATCACTTTGCTGTACACCAGAAACACAACATTGTAAATTAACTATACCCCAATTTTTTAAAAAAGGTCCTCCTCTAATTCTCTATTACTGATCCCAGTTGGAGTGTGCCATTTGTTCCCTACCAACATCCTGACGGATGCATGCTTGTTATACAATCTGAACACAGTTCTTTCCCTTTAAAGTGCTTACCATTGTTCACAATTACAGATTAGAGCAGAAAAACATTTATTTACTACTTAATTTGTTTCCTGCCTGGTCTCTATTAAGGCAGTGACTATGTCCTCTGTGCTCAGTCTTGTACCCTTGGTGCCTAGCAGAATGCCTTGTGCTCAGCTGGTGCCCCAAATATTCATTGACTAAATGATTGCCTCAAGGTATGGAATGGGTAACTTATATGTTATCTCTGTAATTTATTGTTTGTCTTTTAGAAAGAACAATATATATGTGTATGTATGTAGGTGTGTGTACATATATATACACACACACACAGACAGAGAGAGAAAGAGAGAGAGAGAGAGAGAGAAGAGAGACACTAGTACACCAACCCAAAGCTATTTGTTAAGTTTCTTCACTTAAATTTATCAGATAATAAGTATTTTGGACACTTAATAAGTAGAATATCAGCAGGCATGCCAACCCAGAAACCCAATCTCCAAGACAATACAGATTTTTTTCCTGCTAAATGGAGTTGAATATTATAAAGGTGACAAAGGGCTAAGAGATAACCAGGCTAGCAGCTTAAAATGTCATGTCTCTACCAGGTTTTGAAGCAGGCTTTCACAGTGTTCTTTTAAAAATATTTATGAAGACGTGGAAAAATAATAAAAATCACATCACAACAAAAGACTGAGTGACAAATACATTAATACATTCTAAGCTGAATTTTCAAATGGCATCAATAGATAGAATGGGGGTGAGAACATCATGGTTTTGGTAACAAAGATTGCTCAGATATAAAAAGCAGAAGGATATAATATTTTATACTTCAACTCTCCATCCCCTCACACAGATTCCAGGGCCCATAGCAAACAGAAAACTGAACAAACTTCTTCCTCTCATTTTTTTGATGAAACATCTAGAACCTATAAAGAAAGTAACAGAAAAATCAACTCCCTTCTTGATTAAAATAATCATAATAACCTTAGTAAAATAGTCATAAAAGTAGCTGTTTAATGAAAAATAACAACCAATACTACCTTTATAGTGTAACAGATTCTGTCTTATTAAAATCAGGAACATGACTAAGATTTTTACGGCTCTACCATTAAACAATGTTCTTGAGATTACATCCAATACAGTTAACAAAAACAAAAACCAACCAAAATCAAAAGGATAAAAATTGGAAAGGATACAAAATCATTCTTCCTTACAGATGATGTGCGTATCTGCCAAGAAACTTACAGGGACTTTGTTAAGAATTCGCCTGCCAATGCAGGGGACATGGGTTGGATCCCTGTTCCAGGAAGATCCCACATGCTGTGGAGCAACTAAGGCCGTGCGCCACAACTACTGAGCCTGCGCTCTAGAGCCCATGAGCCACAACTACTGAGCCGTCGTGCCACAACTACTGAAGCTTGCGCGCCTGGAGCCCGTGCTCTGCAACAAGAAAAGCCCCCACAATGAGAAGTACGCACACTGCAACGAAAGTAGTCCCTGCTCGCCGCAACTAGAGAAAGCCTGTGCTCAGCAAGGGAGACCCAACACAGCCAAAAAAACAAATAATCTATGAAAAAGAAACTTACAGAGCTTTGCTGAAGGCAAAGAAAAGAAAAAAAAGTATTAGAATCCTTACTGAGGTATATTAAAAAAAGAATGTGGAGATAAAATGCAATACTATAATGTTAATTCTACCTTGTTTGAATTAACTTACAAGTATTTTTCAATTCATCTAGGAATTAATAGTTATTTTTAGAAAAATGTCTTTGTTATGGTAATTAAAATCCTGAAATATCTGAGCTTCACCATAATGAACTTTCGAAGTCTTAGTCTTAAAAGTATAAAAGGCTCGGATGGTTGAAATTGCAGAAAGTAAGGTGAGCTGACTTCCTCGCTTTCTGTGGCTGTGAATCAAATGAATCATCCAGTGGGTGGATGTCTCCTTGGGTGTCACAACTTTGGATTCCGTAATCAATCACCCACAGGGTCCCATCTGCTGGCAAGGCATCACAGGAAGAAGAGCAGGCATTTCATTCTCCAAACGGCTGTTTGAAGTTGAAGCTCTCCACGCTTCTCAAAGGGAGGATGCATCCACCCATAAGGTGATGCCACTAGATGAAGTTGGACATGAGTATGGGGCGGTCTGACATGAACAGTGTCAGTGTAAGTAAAATATGTGCCTTTGTTGTGTCCCCAGTACTTCTGAAGTCTGAAAAACATATTTTCTTTCTACCAAAGGAGATGGAAACCTCCTTAACACAAAAGGAAAAATAGAGTTTTATTTTGCTTTCTTCTCCAGCCTTCTTTTCTTCTCGTATGAAATGAAGGTGCCCCAGAAACTTGTAGATTCCAAGACTTATGTGGAACTTCAAGTATCTGTAAGTCATTAAATGACTGCTTTGTACCATACGCACCTTCCATGCAATGAGTCTGTGAAGCAGAAGTGCTTAGCAATAGCCTTAGAATCAGACTGATCTGGGCCAATCTCAACTCTGCCACATTTTGGTTGTGTAGAGTTACGTACAATCCACAGTAAGCATTTTTATAGCCATGGTTCTCTTATTTGTCAAATAAAGATAGTATGGCTTACCTCAGAGGGTTGTTGTCCGGAATAAACATGATAATGTATGCAAAGAGCACAGCACTTTACAATAAATATGAGTTATCTATTTCAGTAATTAAGTTGTTCGAAATAAGTAACAGTAATCTATTCTTCAAGAGAAATATGTATTCTAATACTATTTTGAATGCCTTCAGTTGTAAATATCCAGAAAACTCAATGAAGGATAGTTTAAAATTACAGAGAATTTCATGGATCATGTAATTTAAATATTCAGAGTCAGTTTAGTTATAATTTGATCAAGGTTGTGAATTTTTGTTTTTGTTTTTTTTTTTTTTTGCTATTCTCTTGGCTCACCATACTTCCATTTTTCAGCTAAACACTCAAAGCGGCTTCCCTGATGGTTGAAAATGGCTATCGAAGCCCTAAACTTCATGTGTTTGTGTTCCACAATGTCCAAAAGGAGCTCACCATGTTCAAGGTTCTGAGAAAAAGTGTTAATGTTCCTCACAGCTGAACTACAATTGAAACCAGCCAATATATCTAGGGGAAGCAATTGTAGTAGTTGGCTAAGATAGATTAACTGAACCAAAAATTGTCACAAGTAGAATATGATTAACCCACTTATTCCAATCGTGGCCCTTGTCCTAGAAGTAGAGGTTAAAGTTTAGAGTAACTTCTAATCCTTTGTCCAGGGACAGTTAGGAGGGGACGGAGGACTAGAAATAGAGGTGAATTATATTCTTCAAATAGATTGCATATTTCTGTATTAATAGGACAACGTTTTCTAAGACCCTGTCACTGACTTCTCTCATTTGCAGGACTAACATGCCTTGATATTTTTAGCTTGATGTCTGGAGTTGCAATCATGCTGAGTCCTATTCTCAGGCTCAACCATTACTGAGTTGCAGGATCTTCAGCAAGTCACATCTGATCTCTGGGCATCAATGTTTTCACTTGTGAAAAAAAAAAAAAAAAAAGAAGGCTGGATTCGATGACTTAAAAATTCTCAACAGTTTCAGGGGTCTCAACGAACCCAACACATTTCTCTTATAAGTAGGGAAATGGCTGTTAAGCAATCTCTCAACTTCTATTCTGGAAATTACACAAACTAACTCAAGTTCCTTTTATCTTTCCTCACCGGTACTATTTTCTATTCCTTTAATCTTTCTGTTGATATTCTATGGACCTGCTACAATTTCTCCATATCCTATTCTCTATATGAAATCTTTAACCAGAAAAAAAAAAAATCTTAGCTATCAGTAATGTCTCCTAAGTAAGGAGAGATCTCTTCCAAGCAATTATTTTGAAACTTGCTTGTGTATTTAACAATATTTTATTCTTGAAAATTCCCAACGTAGACTATTTTGGCAGGTGCTTAAAATGTTCTGTTGCTTTTTGAGTTTACCGTTATTTTCATCTTTGTAAGATTTAAGTACAATGAAATGTACAATTCTTATTACATATTCACTGAATTTAAACATGAATCTACCTATGTAACACACTCCTTATCAAAAATTAGAATGTTATCATCCCATAATATTCCTCATGCCCCTTACAAGTCAAACAACACTTACATGGCTCCACGAGTTTTGCACTATAGATTAAATTTGTTCCAGAACTTCACATAATTAAAATCATGCCGTATGTACTCTTTTGTATGAAAAAAACTATCTCTATAATTAAAATTCAATTAACTATATTTGTGCATGTCAATTATTGGATTCTATATTGTTTCATGAATCTGTATGTTTATTCTTTTGCCAGTAACACACTGTCTTGATTTCTGTGACCTAGTTATAGAAATACATCTTGAAATCAGTTAGTGTGACTCTTCCTGCTTTGTTATGCTTTCAAGCTTGCTTTGGCTCTTCCACTTCCTTTGCCTTTCCATATATACTTTAGAATGAGCTTGAGGAGGCCCTGCATGTCAGTTTTATAGAAACGTTCCCAACATGTGAGAAGGAGACTTGGGAGAAAGTCTTACATCATGCTGTGGATATGTGGGGTAGTTGTGCCCACTTGGCAATTAAAAATGCAAGTTTGGGGCTTCCCTGGTGGCGCAGTGGTTGAGAGTCCGCCTGCCGATGCAGGGGACACGGGTTTGTGCCCCGGTCCAGGAAGATCCCACATGCCGCGGAGTGGCTGGGACCATGAGCCATGGCCGCTGAGCCTGCGCGTCCGGAGCCTGTGCTCCGCAACGGGAGAGGCCACAACAGTGAGAGGCCCGCGTACCGCAAAAAAAAAAAAAAAAAAAGAAAAAAATTCAAGTTTGAACAGTGGTCAGGGTCCTAAAGTTGGATTTTTACAGCATTCTCCAGGAATAAAGAGATAAGATTCTGTGTAATTCTCTAGACTCAATTCTCTCCACTGCTGAGTCCAACAGACATGAAGCTTAATGCTCTAGAAATACTACAAACATTTTATTTCCCCCAAACTTTATGCTGCCCAGTACGCCCTTCACTTTTCCCATGCTGTTTGCCTTCTCCTATGACGGCTTAGTTACACTCGACTTCTTATCAAGAGCCTGTGCAACTTTTAATCATCAGTTTAAATGCTTCCCTTTCTCTGAAAAAATTCCAAACTTACCCTGACTGATTCTTGTTCATTCTCCTTCTTGGTTCTTATTTTGCTCTGTAAACACTGGGGTTGATGCCATGCTGCATTTGAATTATTTGCTTTTATGAGTATTTCCCCAATAGACCTCAATAAGTTAAGGAAAGGCAGAGTGCTAGTATTTTTATCTTTTCATCCCTGATTCCAAGCAGCACTTGGCACACAGTCTTTACTTGGAAACTTTTCAAAGATTCTTTTATGTACCAAGAGTTTTCTGTAAACAATATTACAATTAAAATGCCACAGCAGATGTTCCTGGGGCAAAAGTAAGGTAGGAAAGAGGTTAAGCAAAACTGAAAACAGAGAATTCCAAACCAAACTGACACCCAGGCTATAAGACACTGAATCAAACAGGCAGCACTTTCCCATTATAGCCATTTCTGCCCAATTTATAGAGTTTTATATTTACTGTAGCTTGTTTCCCTCTTGGGGTTATTCATGTCAATGTGACAAGGTATCATAACCAATGATTTTGCTTATTAGGTAGTAAGATTTGTTAATATTACTAGTTATTTGCAATTATTTTTCTCTTTTCATATTCGCCATTATAACCTCAGCACCTAGCAAAATGTCTGGTGCATAAGGAAGACCCCATTTCCAGGCCACTGGAAATGATTATCATGAGGTACAATCGTTTATGTTATTTCTCATTTGAAATTTAAATTTCAGTATTCATTTAACTAGCATTTATTAAAATCGTTTGTTAATAGAGTTTAAAGTATAAACTCTCAAAATTTGTTTAAGTCAAAAAACTCAATTTAATTACTTGTATAGTTAGGATTTGATAATGAAAAAAGATCAACTATATAACCAGATTTTTGAATCAAAAAGTATTTTTAATATTATAGCATTAAATTATAGTTACCATTATTAGTCATATTTATTCATGAGAGGTAATTCGATATCTTACAAAATAAGCCAATACATGGTATAACCTCTTGCAGTCTAATTTTTCATGGATGAGCTCTTGCATATTTTATATCCTTGGAGGTTATATTTTAGCATAGTCTAATTACCACTTTCCCTTTATTTCTATTCAGTTTGATACAACCACTTTGCCTAAAATAATTTAATATTCTTATGAATGAGATAGTGTTAAAACTAGCCTATAACATCAATTGCCTTTGTTTATGCCAACAACTCTAGTGAATTAACAACTAGAATGTGAGAACAAATGGCCCTTAGAAAGAAGTGAAAAAATATTCTGCATAATTTTTATAAGATTTTTGAATAATTTTAAACATTTCTAGTTTGAATACCATACATCTGCACTACATATCAGAATCCCTGGTAATCTAATTAATATGGAAGTAAAAGAACGTTTTTATCCTTTGTTTCCCCACTGCAATCTTACCCATACAACCAGGCACCATGCTGCCTGATTGGTCCCAGGTGCTTTGGGCAAGACCAGACGTGCTTGATGAAACATCGTACGGCATTTCTGCAGGCTCTGATGCCTCTACAGAGACCCTCAGACAGCTGGCCTGTGCACAAGGGAAGTTATGAACACAATTCCTGAAGGTGGGTGCTTACAGCTGAATCATAATACTGACTCTTACCAGGCATGCTACCTTGGGAGAGTTAGGTCACCTCCCTTAGCCTCAGTTTTCCAATATCTAAAACCTACCTCATATTATTGTCCAGATATGCAAATTAAATGAGATAATCCATGGCAAGTAAGTATTTCAGCCTGGCATGTCATATGGTAAGAATCCAAATATTATCAGCTGCAGTATTATGATCGGCATTGGTCTAAATTTTAGATTATTTATTTATTCTAAAATCAATGATACTCCTTGCATTATATCCTGCATCTTTGGGCAACATAACTTAATAGAATTTAATAGATGTACAGGATCTATTAACTTTGGGAACCAGATCAAGACTTTCCAAAAGGCCTATAAACTTTACAAGACTACACAGGATGATCAAAATACTTGTTCCACGTTTTTCTAGATTTTAGACTCAGCCCTAGCATTAGCAGTGGATAAAATGACATCCACTGATATTAACCATAAAAAGCCATGCTTGCATTAAGACATCGGGAACAACTTAGAAAGCAGAGAAAGGAGAAAAGAAAAATGTGCTCACAGTCACTACCTTCCATTTCATAGCTGGTTGCCTTACTGGGGGAAAAACAACCTGTCATCCATAATGGTCCAAAGCCATGGAAATAACTATTCACAAAATCATGATTGTGAAACATCGAAAATCTATAACAGACATTTGTAATTTAATTCTCAGGATGTTCTTGCTAATATATTTACCTTGGCTGAGAGCAGATTCTGCCTCTAGCAAATGTGGGCAGTACTTCAAGATGGCCAGAAACATACTGATTTGCAGAATTCATGTTCTGGTCTCTATCTATCATTGCAAACATTCTCCGTTAAATATGGGCATTAGCCCCACTTCTGCACAATGATTTCATCGTGCTAATGCGAGAGAACAGTGCTGCAATCTGTAATGTCTTCAGCAACCAACCCTAATCAAATAAATCAAAATATATATTTCTTCTCATAGCTGGACTCTGATCTATTCATGTGCTGCCTTAAATACTCATTCTAGGACTCTCAAATCTGATTGATGATGTCTTTGAACAGTTTAGAAAAGGATAATCAACCACAAAGCCCAACTTGAAGCTGAGCTGAATCTCGAAGCCTAAACATCTAATGTGCTTTGATTTATCCTTGCTGAAAGGCTTAAGAAATCCACACTGTTTATGTATGTATCATCATTCATAGGCTTAAAATTTAATTTTCATTACCCAAAGTGTTTCTGTTTGTGGACAGTGCTCCAACTTAGCACCTGGACTTCAATAAAACTTTTTAAATCAGGTAAGGATTTGATCATCCTATGCCATCATTTGATAAATTTCTCTCAATGCTAAGAACTACATTTTATATGTTCCAAGTATTAACTACATATGATTTATTGGTAGCCATGAATTTTACCTTGCAATCACTGAATAACCGGTAATAATTCACTGAAGGCATGGCCGTAACATTCGAATGCAGGGTTTTCTAGAATTCCTATGAAATAGACATAATTGTGAAATACCTGTCACATAATACATGTTGGACTGGGGACAGCAGAGGATTTTAAGCTTATTGAGGGGCTCAATTAAAGATACCCGAATGTCATATATTAAGATATCATAATTACAATTTCAGATTCTTCTTCTTTGTTCTCAGCATATTCGTTACACAGTAATTGAGAAATTCTGCCTATTGCATGTTTGCATAAAAACATAAATTTACCTTTCCAGAGAACATGCTAGACGTTTGATATGTGTAACTAGCAAATTTTACTTTCCTTACGAGCTTATTATCTCTGGTTAAGAAAACCAGACAAATAAGTGGCCTAATTCTTACTTTCAGCTACCTGAAAGATGATTTGCAAAGAAAATTGTTTTTCACTGGAACATTAATGTTATTGATGACAGGTTAGAAAAACGAGAATTATTCTACTGGGAACTACAGATTGAAGTTGGTAGTTATCAAAGCTCTTATTAGATGCATAAAAGGGCTAATGAGTTCATTTCTGAACTGCCTCATTTTCCCAAAGACAGTGAGTCACCAGAAGACTAGTAACAGACACAGTCAAAAAGGCAGAGATGGGGCAAATGTAGGTTCGTGTGCTTCCCAGTGTTTGGACACATATAACTCACAGGACGCTCTAGTCCCATGTCAAAGATGGGGCCCCAATCAAATATTCATATAAAATACTCCTGTCACTATAGACATGCCCATTCTCATACACCCTGTAGACAGCATTAGAAGATTCTAATTCCCCACTTTTGGGTGACAGTGAGATTGTACTTTCAGTTCACTCTCCTCTTGGCAATCATGAAGATTTTTTCCCCCACTACATTCCTACCACTGGGTAGGAACTCAAAAAACATTGCTGAATGAAAAACGTTATCACTGATGACTGGGAAAATTTAGATGGTTCAGAATTTCCTATTCTGTACCATGATTTTCCAGCTCTCAAACTTGCATAAACATACAGAATTCAGTGTTATCTGTCAAGCAGTGGTCCTCTGTTATTCTGGATTTTAAAAAAAAATCACCTAAACCTGTATTATGCATACAATACTTGAAGGGTATACCTGACCTGTTTGTAATATCCAGCAGCAATTAATTAGACTAAGGCAGGGAAAGAATAATACAGATATCTGAAAAACACAAGATACATATTGGGATGAGAATTTACCATTTCCTTTAAGAAAAAATGCTGGAGTTAAGTTTCTATACTTAGTAAAAAAAAAAAAAAGTATATATATATATATAAAAAAAATGGTAATAGTTGCCATTCTGCCCATCACTGTGTTTTGCCAGCAGTTATAAGAGTCTATCTATCTGAGGTGTTAATACAATGAAAATACAAACACCTTCCCTGGTGGTCCAGTGGTAAAGAATCTGCCTTATAATGCAGGGGATGCAGGTTCGATCCCTGGTCAGGGAACTAAGATCCCACATGTCACAGGGCAACTAAGCCCGCATGCCACAACTACAGAGCTTGTGCACCTCAACTAGAGTCGAAGTGCTGCAAACTAGAGAGCCCACGCACTCTGGAGCCTGCACCACAACTAGAGAAGAGAAAACCTGCATGCCACAACTAGAGAGAAGCCCGCACACCGCAACTAAGACCTGATGCAGCCAAAAATAAATACCTCTTTAAAAAAAATAAAAGAAAATACAACCATTTAAAATAAAGAGCTCACTCAATCAAAGCTCTTAAATCTTTAGGTTGAAAGTAATCTTAGAGTAATATAGCTCACTATAGTACTCATGGCAGGTCTTCCCTTCTAAAAAACATTTTTTCCAGTGGTTACCTAGTTTCTTATGTATACTTCTAAAGAAAGGGTAGATCACATTTAGTGGCCTGTACAACTTTAAATGCTTTTATTATCATCATTATCATTAATAGGTGTTTCTACCCCTTGGACTAACCTGAAACCCACCCTCATATTGTAATTTCCACATATTTTTTGCCCACTTGGCCTGTGCAGAACCACCTACAGATACCAGTCCCACTCAGCTCCAATCAAAAGTCTCCAGTCTCTTCAAAAAACTATCCTTTTTTTCTCCCAGTTTGCTACTTTTACTACATCCGCTGGCAACACAGGGCACAACCAGGACTATAATCAGATTATACTCTTTTGTCCCCAACATTTCATACCTTAGCTCACAGTTATGAAGTTTAATGGACACAACCTAATGCAGAATTCACACTGCCACTACTGAACATGTAAAACTGATAAGCTCTTTCTCTCAATGTCAGATTAGCAAAGATTTAAATGTAAGTCACCTAATCGCCATGGCTGCGGGGCATCTTCCTAGCTCATCTCCTGTGCCTTTTGTGTACTTCCCACACCAATCTGGGATTGTTTTCAGTTGACCGCAACCCCTTTTGCCTTTTCAGAGTCCCTAACCCACACACAAGCCTCTCTTAGTGTGCGTTTGGCTGATGGCAGCATTTATAAAGGGAAAAGGAAAATCGATTTTGTCCCCTTCCCCTCTTTCCTAGACATGTTAGGCATCATTATCACCATCACCACCACCATCACCACCGTCATTTATTCACCTTAATTTTAAGCTAAATGCTTGGCAGAGTCAGTTCTACAAAAGTATTATTATTCTCCTTCTAATAACAAAGAAAAGTTCAGAGAAATGGTCACCAGTCTAAGGTCACACTGCTAGTGAGTGGGACAGCTGTTTTACAAACGCACATTCACACCAGCAAATATCAGACTTTCTGTAACCATGTATCTTCAGCAAAATGTGGTATGGCCAGACTTTGTGATTTTTGCAGTCTGGTGTGTCCATACTCTTTCTCTGCCCATTAAAAAAAAAAACATAAAACAAAAAAAAAGCTTAGCTGGCTCATTTATCAAAGTAATATTTTTCACTATGTGGTTGTGAGGACTATGCCGTACTCTGTCACACACTTAGCAAATTATAATGATGCAAAAGATGTTTACTATTATGTCATCTTCCCCTTTATTCTGATACAGTTTTGTTGGTTGGCTTTATATTTTTCTTCCCCAAGAAAGGAAATGGTCTGGACAGCCTCCCTTGCATATCCACAGACACACTGATGATAGTCCTTCCTGTTTACAATCATTTCCTCCTCCATGCCAAGCAGTGGCTGGAGTCCCACATTCATCTTTTCTTTCTGTTACACAAATCCCACACATATTCAGGACGTATATAAGGCAGGTGCCTCAGTACGGAAAACTTCTGGGTTTTGATTTCTTAGCACCCTAAATATTCAGTGTGTGACCCAGTGATAGGGGGGATTATGGTTGAAAATCGGCACTGCCTAAAGAGACCTAGATATAAGGACAGACAGAAAATAAGATATGAACTTGCAGTGTAATATGCTGACATGTGAGGCAAAATCTGCCCTGAATACGTATGGATACCACATTATGATTCCAAGAGTTGATAATGCTTCTTTCTACAGTACCGTTGAGGATTTACTTAAAACACTTTCCCCAGTTCAGCTCAATAACGCCTGTCATCCTTTTCTCCTTTTTAAAAAATATTTTCCATTTAAGGTGTTTAGTAAAATACCTCATGATGTTCAACAGTGAAGGTATTCAAGTTGCTTCTTATTTTAGTGTCCTTTTTTTTTTTTCCCACTTCATTCCTCATTCCGCACGCTTCCCAGCAAAATGTCTTAAGCAAATCAAAGGAAAATTTTCGGATGCAATTTTTCACCCTCAGAAGCCCCACGTCTTTCTGTAACATTTTAAGGGTAACCTGGTGAATAACACTGATCATATTCTACGCATAAAAGAACATTCACTGAACACACTCTTTGTTTCCCAGAAAACATCAAAGATTTAATGCTACCAAGTATTCTGTACTCTGGGACATCTGAATCAGTATGATGCTCTTATATTCAGAAGAGATGTCTGCAGTTGAATAACCTATTTGTAAACAGCATTACATATTCTACTTAATGTTAGTTCGCCCTTCATATAAACTTTACTGGGCTAAGAATGCATGATAACACCTACATATCACCATCATGACTCCCTGCATGCCACTCTGACCCTTAGGCCACGGTATGTCACCTCTTACCTCTTTTTCTCTCTTTCCAGTGAAAGAGACAGAAGCATTTGCGACGAGTGGCAATTCGATGTGAGTTAACCAGTCAGCCATCTTTAAATTATTATGGATACCTTAAGTGCCTGTTACCTGAGAAACCTGAGACGTCAACGCAAACATAATATACTTCTCACCCTCACGTTGCTTTCGGTTTAACAGGAAACACAAACAGGTGAACAAATCATTCCAGACCCAGATGAGAAATGCTAAAGGAGACACAAACAATGTGTAACGGACTCATCAAGAAATGAATGGATTACTGTTCCTGCTTGGAAAGCAGAGGAAGTAATATTAGGGAAAACTCTAGAGGAGAGGGGAAGATAGAAAAGAATGTATAGTATTTCCACAGACACATCCCACGTTCTCTCTCAGAGTTTCAGCTTTCCACAAGTACAGTATGCAAAGTGCCCTTTCCAAAATTAGGACCTTTTTTTTTTTTTTAAGCATCAAAGCATGAAAAGGCACTGCTGATGATACAGATGTAACACTTCACCATTACTTATCTGGAATAAAATGAGGGTCAGGATGTATCTGTAGCCAGGAAAACCTAGATTCTGGAATTTCTGTCCTGTAACCTTGGACACATTACCACAGCTCACTAGAAGATGTCAGACAAGGTAATATTTAAATATAATTAGATGCCAAAGAGGCAGAGCAGTCTGTGGAGCCATAAAGACCTGGGTTCAAATTCTTGATTAGCTATTAAATAGCTGAATGACATGGGCAGAGCTTCCCCCCACCCAAAGAAAGTGATAATAAAACCTGCTCTACAGAATAGTAATAGACTAGAATCCTGTATGTAAAGCACTTGGAACAGTGTGCACTGTATAAACAAGCTACGCTTTGGTAATGCTTACCTTTTACTACTCGTAGCAATAGTAGCTGCATCAGTGGCAACAGGAGAGGGGAGGAGTAATAGTAATGGCTACCGTGAAGAACAGTTTACTATTCCAGGATTGTGAGCTCAGGTATCTTCTTAATAAGATTTCATTTACAACTAAAATACTTTTTAGCTCTACTAGTAATTCTGTTACCTATCTAATATTTTTCTGCTGTGAAAAATAAAACCTGAGAGGCTCTTTGTAGAGAACAAATATCCTCCAACCACCAGAGTTAAAAGGACACTCTTAGCTCAGGAGTATTTATAATCACAATTCTGATTATTCTAAGACAGAGTCCAGGATTTTCCCCAGCCATCCCACTCGGTGGAGCCATGTTTGTCCATCCAATGATTTCCAAGTATATCAAGGAGATGCCACGCTCTGATTAGGGTGGATTTAACTGCACCTTACACAGCGTGGCAGAGAACACCAGGACTCCTAAGTGCCTTAGCAGAGCTTCCACCTCCCAGGCAACTAGAAGGCATGTCCTGCAAGTCTCCGGGACAGGCAGTGCCTGGCCACACTATACACTGATGACAGATGGGGCTGTCCCTGCTGACAGCCAGCCAGCCGCCTCCAGCAAACGAGCAGTGGACGAAAGATGTGAGACTAAAAACTAAACCTGTCGTCTTGAACCGACAGAAGCTGTGCATTTTCAGTGCTTTTGAAAGAAAGGTGTGGCATGTTTGCATCAGGTGGTTGGTTGTTATATGTGTAAACGTTTACTTCTAGGAAAACTCTGAGCTCAGTGGAGGTGGCAAAACACTGTGAGTTAACAACCTACATTGATGTCCACATGCCAACATCCCAGTTCTGCCCAGACGTGGCATGTATTTATGGGACGTTAAATATGTCAGGTACTGTACTTAATATTTCACACAAATTTCCTTGTTTCATCTTTCTGACACAATAGTGTAAAGGTTAAGCTGGGGTTTTAAAGTTCGAGCGCCCCAGTTCAACCAGGATCTATCGCTGATTAGCTTCTGTGATTTAGGGTAGGTTAATTCTCTTGTTTAAATCACAATTTTCTCATCTCTAAATTGGGATAAATAATAGTATTGTTTTGTAACCACTCTAGAGAAATAGGATGGACCCTCATCCAAAATTTGTTTCAGATATTGAGACTGAATACCCCCCACACACACACCAAGAGGATCTGAATATATGAAAATGTTTATTACTCAAAGAATGAGGCTTTCTCAGGAAAGCAGAACAGGTTCCCCAAGCTGGCCCTAAGATGGCTTGAGAGATCAGGGAAAGGAGATTGGCTTGGAGTTTTTATGGTGGTGAAGAAGTAAGGCTGGAGTATACGGGTTCCTCCCATTGGAACTTCCTCCTGGCACCAAAGGAGGGCGCACCCAGCCTTTACAGCTTGCTCAGATGTGGGGCAGAAGGCGAAGAGGAAGAGGTGCAGCTTAAAACCTATTAACAGTCAAACATCAAAAATGGAATCTGTTTCTTTATTACAAGTGGTTCTTATCAAGATTTGCTGAAATAATTAATGTTTAACTCTTTATGCCCCATCAGGCACAAAACAACTGGTCAACTTATGTTACCTATGTACTGGTGGAGGCAAAATCATTTCCATTTTACAGATTGGAAAACTGAGGCTCAGAAAGTAACATGAGCTATGTTGTTTAGCTGACAAGTGGAAGAGCACAAATTCCAACCCACCTCTTAGGAATTCTAAACACTGAACTTTTAAATACAATACAAACAAATGCTCACCAGCAAAGCCCAGAGCAAAGAAAAGAAGAAAATACTGATTCAGTATTTGGTTTAGTAATAATTCATTATTTGCTTCAATACATTCAGTGCACTCAGAACATTTTATATACATTATATATAATATATGTAATGTTGTACTGTATGTATATATAGAGAGAGAATATTGTGTAGTGCTTCAGTTTAAGCTTTGTAATAGGTAGTGTGGCCTGAGTTCTGGTATTTTCAATTACACTGAGTGACTTAGGTTTGACATATTTAGTAAATATAAATACAAAACACCCAGTTAAACTTGAATTTCAGAAAAAAATCAATACTTTTTAGTATAAGTATGTGCCACGCACTATGGGATCAGTGACGTACTGCTTGCTCTGGTGATATCACTGGTAGAGATGAACATAAATTGTCCAAACCCTCTACATTTTCTTCTAATTTCCTTTCCAAATGAAGATGTTACTCTTTGGGACAATTAGGACTCCTAACTTAGCTGTAATTTAAAACCTACAAATGTTCATGTCCGTGTACTTCTAAACGTTCCCGTTTTTTATTGCTTGTTTCCATTTTAGAGCAGACAAGCATACCCATACATGTACACAGTGCAAGTAAACAGAATTGCTTGTCATCCGGGGAGCTGGTTCCAACCAAGCCTGTGGTAATTAAGGAATCACATTATTTTAAGACTCAAAAGGCAAATGGTTGATTCTTTTTTTTCTTTCTTAGGGGAATAGTGATTTACATTTTGTAATAACTAAAAAAGCTATCTTGGGATGGAGCAAAATGGTGAATTAAATGCAAATGCTCAGACTTTGATGAGGATATTCCCTCTCACAGAGTCTGATTTCTTAGCCTGGAGTCAAAACCCCTTTTGGAAGAAATACGCATGACTCTAGGATTCAAGCCAGCTTGGCATCAAAAGTCCTTCTGGGTGATTTGTTTTATCTGCCAGCAGCTTTGGCTCCTCAGAGAAAGAGAGAGGGGAAAAAAGAAAAAGAAAAAAAACCCAAAAGCCCAAACTTTCTTTAACTGCTTTCTCCTAACTGCAGGGAAAGCCTTAGTTTGCCTTTTCAGACACTTTGCTCTACTGTAACTATATGAGGAGGAAAAAGAATAAGGGCAGGAAAAAAGCCTCTAATTGCTGAGTACAAAATAGCTGTGAAAAAATAACGTCTATGGTTTATAAGGTAAAAGGTGGGGATTGGAGCTGCCTTCTCGACCAGAATCTCTACTGAGAGATGCCAGTTCACTGGAATCTGACATTTAAGTACACTAATACACCATCCTAATCTTCGTATTTGTTTATTTCTCTACCGCCATCATGCCTTACTCCGTATCCAAATTTCTTTCCATTCTCTGTTTCAGTCGTCTTGTCAAATTGATGAATTTCTATCCATTTTCCAAAATTCATCTCAGGGGTTAGCACCTCATGAAAACCTTCACTATGTGAAGATTCGTATGTCCAGCTAGATGTTTTCCCAACCTCTTCCACGGCACCATATACCATCAATCTACCGCTTACCTCACATTGTTTATCATATGCCCCAATAGATTATGATCACCTTGCATGTCTTATTTTGTTTTGTATCCTAGCACCAGTATAGAATGTAGCTAGATGTATTTATTTAAGTGTGCACATGTGTGTGGTTGCTACTTTTTTTTGACAAGGGTCTTATGCTTCATATGAATTGGTAAGGCCCATCAGAATGCCTATAATTTCGCCTGCATATGTAGTAGATATCGTTGTTGCCCCACCCATAGCCCCTCGCCCTCACAGTTCCGCTGCAAGCTGACCTGACATCCGGCCGGGGACATCTGTATTTCTCTGCTATAGATCTCACACTGGCAGCTTGAGCCTGCTTTTCCCACACTAGAGGTGGTACAAGAAAACGTCTCCTCCCACTTCCACCACAGCCCTTGTAACGGGATGAATTGTGTCTCTTCCCAAACTAATATTTGAAATCTGAATGTGACTATATTTGGAGATATGGCTTTAAACATATGATTAAGTTAAAATGGGCAGTTAGGGTGGCCCCTGATCCAATCTGACTATTGTCCTTTAAAAAAAAAAAGGAAATTTGGACACACACAGAGACACCAAATAAAAAGCATGTGACGACACAGTGAGACAGCTGCCACTTTCAAGCAAAGGAGAGCAGCCTTGGAAGAAACCAAACCTGCCAACACCTTGTTCTTGGACTTCCAGCCACCAGAACTGTAAGAAAATAAATTTCTATTGTTTCAGACACCCAGTCTGTGGTACTTTGTTATGGCAGCCCTGGCAAACTATTCGAGTCCTCAACCAGTGAGGTGACAGGAGTTGACATTAAAATGTCCCAGGTCCCTCAAATCCTGGTTGGAATACTGAGATGTGAGTTCTATTCTATTTCCTGGGGAAATAAGTTTCAATTAGCCACAGTGGTCACTAGCTTGATCATGTAGCCATCATTGGGCCCTTGCCTTCTCAATCTTGCTTTTAAGATGGTGTTTCTCAAGATCTCTTCCCAGATAAACTCCTTCCCTGGCTCTTTCTCAGAGCTGCTTCTCGTGGAACCCAACTAAGATAACACAACCAATTCATAAGTATCTATTTTATAAATACTTCACTTGGTTCAGTATGATTGATTAAGCAACATCTCCAAAGTGTGAGAAACTGCTCTAAGTAAACAGAAAAGACTATTAAAGGCTCAGAATACCTGAGTTTTTCTTTCCTTTTGCTAAATTTTCAGAAATTGACTTCTTCACTATTCCACACCCACAGAATGTCATTTTATGAATGTATGAATGATGTGGGGAAAGAAAAGATTTAGGAAAGGAATGTTAATTCAGACCACTTTTACTTAATAATAATTGTAAACATGTATACACGCACCTAAAAAAGAGGCTCGAAATACATGAAGCAGAACCTGAGAGAATTAAACTACAGCAGCTGGAGACCTAAATACTCCACTATCAATAATGCATAGAACAACTAGGGAGATCAACAAGGAAAGAGCAGATTTGAACAACACTGTAAACCAACTAGACCTAACCGACATTTATAGAACAATCCACCCAAACCAGCAGAATATGCATTCTTCTCAAGTGTATGTGTAACATTCTCCAGCATAGACCATATACCAGGCTTCAAACAGGCCTGCACTTTTTTAAAAGAAGTGAAACCATGCAAAGTATATTCTCCCACTACAATGGAACTAAATTAGATATTATAACAAAAAGAAAATAAAAAGATAACCCATATAATGAGAGAAAATACTTGCAAATCATATATCTGATAAGGGACTTATATCCAGAAAACATAAAAAACACAACTCAGAAATACAAAAGACAAATAATCTAATTAAAAATGGGCAGAGGAACTGAGCAGACATTCCTCCAATGTCATGGGCTGAATGTTTGTGTCCCCCAAAAATGCATACATGAAAACCCTAACCCCCAGTGCGATGCTATTAGGAGATGGAGCCTTTAAGAGGTAATTAGGTTAAGATTAGTTCATGAGGGTGGGGCCTCTATAATGGTAGTAGTACCCTTATAAGAAGAGGAATAGACAGGAATGCTCACTCTCTCTCCACAGGTATACACTAAGGAAAGGTCATATGAGGACACAGTGAGAAGGCAATTGTCTAAGCCAGGAAGAAGGCCCTCACCAAGGACCAATCTGTTGGCACCAGGTATTATACTTCTAGTCTCCGGCACTGTGAGAAATAAATGTCTGTTATTTAAGCCAGTGCAAGCTAAGATATGCAAAGCATATACGAAGATGCTCAACATCATTAGCCATTAGGAAAATGCAAATCACATTGAGATACTATTGGGTTGGCCTAAAGGTTCGTTTGATTTTTTCTGTAAGATGGCTCTAGTAGCACTTAGTTGTCTTTAACTTCACTCAAAACACTTTTGTTAAATTGTATGTGACAGTTGTCATATCAGCGTGCATTTAAAAAAAAGACATCAAAATTGGTGAAGTTTTGTGTAGCAAAACTTCAAGTACTGAGACATACTACAACATAGATGTATCTTGAAAGCACGCCAAGTGAATGAAGACTGTCACAAAAGACCATATTTTTATGATCATATTTATATGAAATGTCCAGAACAGGCAAATCTTTACAGTCAGAAAGTAGATTATTGTTTGCCTAGGGCTGCAATAGGGATGCGGGGGGGAGTAAATGCTAATGGATACAGGGCTCTTTTGGGGTGATGAAAATTTTCTAAAATTAGATTTTGCTAATGATTGTACAACACTGGGCATATTCCAAAAACCACTGAGTTTTATACTTTAAATGCATGAACTGCATGTTATGTGAATTATATCACAATAAAGCCATAAAATTTGACAATTTTAAATTTGTTCAAGGGATTGAGCAAAGACTCGAATGAGACTTCAGGATTTTGTGACATAAACTATTGACAATATGGCAAAAATATTCATTACATGCTCCATAAATAATAAATGCTTATTATGTAAAATATGAAAGGTTTCATCACTTGGGAATGTTCTCTCTATAGGTCACTGCTCTAGCTTCTCTTTTCTTTCCCTGGATATCAGATTCATAAGTGATGAACAATAAGGTTTGATGAAATAAATAACAGAGGTGAAATCACAAAATTCCTCAAGTTACCGGAAAAATCAAAGATCTAATAAAACAAAAAGAAAATCAATAACTCTGTTCAATCAGAATAGTTTATATTCAACTGTGTCTCCTTTCCGCATTTTCATACCACCTTGGTAAATGTTTACCTAAAAAAAATGTGTCCACATTTCTAAGGTTCTGGATTGCCTTTTAAAAAATATACAAACATGAAAAATAAATAGATAAAAACAGACAAACATGAAATTTACCATTTCAACCATTTTTAAGTGTACAATTCAGTGGCACTAAGTGCATTCACATTGTTGTGTCTGAACTGCCTTCACAAAGGCTTTAGCGTCAGCATTTGACGTACGGCAATGACAGAAATACACCTAAGTTAACCAGGGATCTCAATTTTCCTGGGACAGATTTTGTTTATATCTGTTTCTCCAGCTCAATTGTTAATAGTGCCTTTTTTCATCCTGTAAAATGTCCTAATTTGGAAGATACATTTTATCATCACCATATACCCATACCTACTTCTCTCCTGTTTTCTTCTGACTTTCCGCTATTTCTTCATCCTGGAACTGGACTTTGGGACTGTCCATCCGGCAAATCACTACTCATCATTGATTCTATTCAGGTCACTTGCCCTTTGCTACCTTCTTTAAACTCTCAAAGATCTAACCCCTCTCTAGTCTGTGTCTCCTCTCCATTTTTTATGTAAGTTTACTAAGGTAATTAGGTCTTTCCCACCATGCTAGAGAGGCCTCCACATTAGAATTATGCCTAAAAAATCATTTTTGCACTCTCTACTTCTTATACAGTGCATGACACTGAACAGACTCAAATGCTTATTGAATGAATATTTAATGATTTATGTTTTGCACGTCTAATTCTAGAGAGGTGGTGAATACGCAACAGTATTTCTCAGAGAATTCCTATACAGTGTTTGATTACCTCTTAAATAACCACACACACACACACACACACACACACACACACAAAAACCTCCCTTCCCCATGGCTACTGAATAAAGAAATAAGCTACTCATAAAGCTTGTCAAAGTACTACTTCCCACGGGAGAATTTTGCACTTCTCTCTCATTTATCTAGGCATGTGCTGAGGCTTTTGACCCATTTAGCATAGATAAATGACCCATGATGTGAAATTTCCCAACAGTTTAATAATGCATTTAACTCAAAGTGACATTTGCTTGCAGCTGCCTTGAAGCACTTTGGAGGCGATATATGTCTCTTTGAAATGATGGATGGTGAGGAGGCATGCCTGCATGAGAGAGCCACCACCCATCTCCCCTAGGGAAGAAGTGAGGAAATCCTCTTTGAATTGCCTGCAGCGAATCCAGAGCTTTTGAGACAATTTAATATGTACATTTTCCAGCATCATGTACCGTTATGACCATCAGATTAATTGTAGTATGAAGCTTTTTGTATCCTATATAATACTTTTTTTTCTGTGATACATTTAAAAGGTTGTACTGATTTCACCTTACAAAAGATCAAGAGCAGAACTTCTTTACTTATTAAAAACACTTTCATAATCCACATAATTTAGTTGTGGCAAAATTGTTTTGCATGTTTTTAAAATCATATGCCATGGAAGAGAAATTTTTGCCTTGTTTTTGTTAAATTCAATGATCCCTAAATCAATAAATCCAAACAGGTTGTTCATCATGTTCAATATTATAGTTAAAAAAGGAAGATGAAAGAGGACGAACTTCCTAATTTGCGATTGCACTTTCTTTCTTAGAAAGACATTCCACATTTTGTGTAACAATATCTGTTATGTGGTAAACATTAAGAACAAAGAAGTTTCCTTTTTTCTTATCACATAATCTTATGTAGACATATTTATAACTTTTTGGAGGATACAATAAGTAATGGCAAAATGTTTTGAACTGTTCTATATCTATAAATTGCTTTATTCAACCATATTTTTTGAGCATTTATAAGTGAACCCAGAAATGCTGAAAGAAAGAATAACATCAATGAAAACAATCCTTAGGGTGCTTTCTTTGTTTTATGGACTATTTATTCTGATAGAAAACCTGTAAGTCTCACAGTTGCATCTATTCTGAAAACGATGTTTTATGATATTGTAGCAATGTGAGACAGGAGACGAACATGATTTAACAGCATGAAGAGAACAAATGGGCATTAACTATCATTCCAGCAGAAACACTCCTAATATCTTAACTGAAGAAGGGTGAGCAGAGGAAATGGCAGGCCAATTACAGTGATTACAGCAGCTGCAAATATGTGTGGCTACCTTCATGCTTCAATGGTGCTAGAATTATGTTTCTAAGAAATGCTATATGCAGGCAACCTCATTCTTATTTCAATCCTGCTGTTTATTTCCTGCCATTTTAACACACATTCTTATGTGTGGAGTAATGCTATATGTTATACCACATAATGGGGTACCTGTGATGAACTCCCATCAAAGTAATGGAAGTTTTAAAAAATCATTTTACACATTTTTCTAGTTTGGTCAAAATGCAGTCAGTCTTTATAAAATCAATTTGTGCTAACAGGGCGCTTTCACAAATGTACCTGCCTACACATATATCCACTATCTGACTGTAAGGCCTGGGATGAAATTGTGAAAGAATGATCAAGGGTGACCTGCCCATAATTATGCCGTAAGACTGTATGTCCTTAACCATCTCTGTATGAGCATATAATTGAGAATTATATGGGTACTTATATGGGTAAAATTACATGGGTGTTACATGGGGAACTGTATGGGTATTTCAATGTTAGGAAGATGTTTCACTTTTTACCTTGTTATTACTGTTAGTATCCATTAAATATACTAATTTCGTACATGTGGACATAAGAAATGACTGGTTGAATTTTCTGGTGAATTAGAGTCCATAAAGAGTTGATCTCTGGGACAGAATCTTTTAAAATCGTCTCCTTTCATTCTCATCAGGTAGAGGTCACTGGTCGTCCATATTTGGGACATGCACTTTCCTCTTTTTTCTCCTTCTAAACTGCACTTCAGGAAAATAACTCTGATGTGCAGAGGATGACCTGAAGGTACCAGACTGGAGCTGGAGGCAGGGGTCCTGGAGAGAGGATAGTACTACTCATTAGGGGAACACTACTGGGATAGATTAAGCCAGATAAGATGAGGGTCTGATGCAATAATGCTGAGAGTTGGTGAGGTACCTAAGGAAAAAAATGACCAGAATTTTGTAACTAATAAAAGTGGGGCTGAGGAGAGACTGAGAAATCTAGAATGATTTCCATACACTGATTGAGTGAGATGGGGAATAGTGACACTATTATTGAGATAAGGAATACAATTGGAAAATCAAGATAGTTTTAGATGAAGATAATGAGTTCAATTTTGAACATGAGTTTAAAGTAGCAATGAAATATTTTTCTGCAAAGACTAATGTTCTCTCACTCCCAAGAAAAACAGGAAAGGTTAAAGAAAAGAGCTAGGGATTCTTCTGAAGGCTAGAAAATGCATCTACAACTTCAATCATCCTTGAAATATTCTGAGAGCAAATTATTTACGCTAAGACTACGACTTCTCTTCACCACATAATTATTCCTCTGATCTTCTTTAATGGACCATTTGGTTATCCTAAAAAATATCGTATTTTGGTGTTTTAATTAACACCAACACATTATTGCTTAGCTAGACATTTAAACAATTTTTAAGTAATTAGATTCGGAATATTGAAAGCTTTCTGGCAATTAAAGTAATAATTCATTTCTACTCACTTAGGCATCTGGAGTGTGCTGAAAAAAGGTAATTATATTCATTGTACATTTACATGCTATGCATATCCTGGTAAGCATTCTGCAGGAAAGTGTTACAGGAAGACACAGGTGCTTAAATTAATAAACATTAGGAAATCAGCGAGAGAATTTAACTACACTGGTTATTGTTTCCAAACTAATTATTTAGTAATTGAATATCTCTATACACCTGGCCCCAAATCAAAAGATTCCATGACCTCATGGGGTTTGACCTCATATTTGATCATTTAATATCAAATTTGCATAGTACAGGGCAGTGAACTGGGTAGTTGTTGGAGGGCAATATAAATTTCCCTAAGCTCTCCACAAAGTTCACAAATCAACACATTCACACTTGTAAAACAGGGTGTAATTAATTGTTAAGAAGCCTCGTTAGTACTTCAAACCTAAGAACAAACAAGGTTTGTTGCAGACACTAAGATCCTGGCAGAACTTTTGAAAGAAGTATTAACTGAGTGATTACCCATGGGCTTGACATAATAATTGTAATATTCTCAGCTTTGGGACAATACTGTTCCCTTGCTTTAAGATCTGTCCAAAGGCTAGAACCTCTGGAGGCCTTTTATTTTTACCCTGAGTATTGGCATTCTGAAAATTTCAGTGTGTTTGTGAGACATTCCAGGGGATTCCTTCCACAAAGTCAATACTACTTCACTGCAGCCAAAGCAGTATTAGGGAATCTATGTACAGCTCTCCCTTGCCTAGGATTACTAAAAGTCTTTTTTAAATGTTTACAGTAATGCTTCTATTTCACATTACGTCATTAAAAAATTAAATAGATGAATGAATAAATGAGTAACTAACTGACTGAATGAATGCATTGATGAATGAATGCATGCGGTAATTTTCTGATTCTGCAACAGTAGCGACAGTGGAAGTGGTGACTACTCAATTATTTACCCATTCATAAGAACTCCAAAACTGTCGGAGTTAACTCATCTCCATCCCTAGGCTGCCATTCACTGGAGTATACAGAGAAAATCACCTTTATGACCCTTTGTATTCAATCTTTCCCTTTAGAAGAAACCATCGTTCAACTGTAATAGCTTTGTTTTTCATGTTTTTGAACTTTATTGAAATGAAAATCATATAGTATGTATTCTTTTGTGTCTTTCTGCCTTTTTTGCTAAAAATAATATTTTAGATTATTCTATTGTGCCTATCAGTACATAACTCCTAATTGCTGAGTAGTATTCCATTGGATGAACACACCACATGTGTTTATGCCTTCATCTACTGATGCGTATTGGGGTTTTCTGTTTCTCATTATTGAGTGAAACTTCTATGACTATTCTTGTACAGTATTTTGTGGATATATGTTTTCATTTCCTAAGGTAAATATCTAGGAGTGAAACTGCTACATCATGGGTTAAGTGTCTGTTTAAATGGATGAGAAACTTTCAAACATTTTTACATTGTGGGTGTGCACCTTTTGCTTTCCCTGGCATCCTCCCAACAATTAGTCTTATCATCATTATTATTCATTGTAATAAGTATGAAATGATATATCAGGTAATGAGATGACTGATGAGTCTGAGCATCTTTTATAAGTACATTGGCCATTCCTTTATTCTATATGAAGTGTCAATTAAGGTCTATTTTTTATCATTACATATTGTATATTTGTCTGTTTATTTAATTCTCTATAAGGTATCTTATTTGGATAGAAATCTTTTCAGTTATATTGTAAATATTTTCTTCTACCTTATGGTTGACTTTTCAATTTTTTAATGGTGCTTTTTGAAGATCAGATCTTTAATTTTTTTATTGAAGAAAAATTCCCATAACATAAAATGAACCATTGTAATGTGTACACTTCAGTGACTTTTAGTATGTTGACAGTGTTGTGCAACCGTCACTAGTATCTAATTCCAGAACATTCTCATCACCCTCAAAAGAAACCCAAAACCACTAAGCAGTCCCTCTCCATTTTCACTTCCCCCAGCTATGGGAAACCACTAATCTTCTCCCCGTCTCTATCAATTTGCATATTCTGTACATTTCAGATAAGTTATATGGTCTCTATTTTATCTTATTTTTATGATTGAGTTAGCATTATTTGTCATGACTGTGAAATATTTACTTATCTCAAGATGGTAAAGTTTTTCTTCTAGAACGTCACAGTTTATACTTAGGTCTATGAATCATATTGAATTATTTTTTGTATGATGTTAGAGAAGGGTTGCTATTGATTTTTTCAACATACATACCTAGTTGTTTTAGCTCCATTTCTTGAAAAGGCTACCTTTCCCCACTGAAATTACTCTGTTACCTATTTTTATGAAATAGGCACAAAAATATATTTGAATATATTTCTGGGCTTATTGTTTCATTTCATTGCTCTCTATTTTTATGTTTATGCTAATAGCAGGCTGTCTCGATTATTATAGCTTTATAATAGTTCTTAAAGTTAGTGTAAATCCTCCAACACTGTTACACTTTTGTAATTTTTATTTTTATTTAGTTTTTGACTGAAATACAGTTAATCTACAATATCACTTTAGTTTCAGGTATACAGCATACTGATTCAGTATTTTTATGGCTTATACTCTATTAGAAGTTATTATAAGATAATAATTCCCTGTGCTGTACAATGTATCTTTGTTGCTTATCTATTTTATACATAGTAGTTTGTATCTGTTAATCTCATACTCCTATCTTGCTACTCCCCCTTTCTCTCATGCCACTGGTAACCACTAGTTTGTTTTCTATATCTCTGAGTCTGTTTCTGTTTTGCTATATATATTCATTTCTTTTATTTTTTTTAGATTCCACATATAAGTTATACCATATAGTATTTGTCTTTGCCTGACTTATTCCACTAAACATAATATTCTCTAGATCCATCCACATTGCTGCAAATGGCAGAATTTCATTCTTTTTTTATGGTTGAGTAATATTCCATTGTATATATTCCATTTTACACACACACACACACACATCTTCTTATCCATTTATCTCTTGATCAACACAGGTTGCTTCCATATCTTGGCAACTGTAAATAAATAATGCTGTTGTGAACACTGGGGTGACATGTATCTTTTTGAACTAGTGTTTTCACTTTTTCTGGATATATACCTAAGGAGTGGAATTCTGGAATGGAATCTAGATCATATGGTAGTTCTATTTTGTGCCAATACCATGCTGTTTTAATTATTGTAGCTTTGTAGTATAGTCTGAAGTCTGGGAAGGTGATACCTCCACCTTTGTTTTTCTGTTTTTGTTTTCCTCAACATTGCTTTGGCAAATTGGGGTCTTTTGTGATTCCATATAAATTTTAGGATTATTTGTTCTTTCTGTGAAAAATGTCATGGGTATTTTGATAGGGATTGCATTAAATCTGTACATTGCTTTGAGGAGTATGGCCATTTTAACAATAATTTTCCAATCCAAGAGCATGGGCTATCTTTCCATTTCTTTGTATCATCTTCAGTTGACTTCACTGATGTTTTATAGTTTTTAGAGTTCAGGTCTTTCATCTGTTTTTAAGTTTATTCCTCGGTATTTTATTCTTTCTGATGTGATTTTACTTTCTCTTTCTGATACTTCATTATTAGTGTATAGAAAAGCAACAGATTTCTATATATCAATCTTGTATCCTGCAGCTTTATTGAATTTATTTATTAGTTCTAATAGTTTTTTGGTGGAGACTTCAGGGTTTTCTATAAAAAGTATCATGTCACCTGCAAATAGTGACAGTTTTACTTCTTCCCTTCCAGTTTGGATGCCTTTTATATCTTTTTCTTGTATGATTGCTGTGGCTAGGACTTCCAGTACTGTGCTGAATAGAAGTGGTGAGAGTGGGCATCTTTGTCTTGTTCCAGAATTTAGAGGAAAGGCTTTCAGCTTTTTACAGTTGAGTATGATGTTAGCTGTGGATTTGTCAAAAATTGCCTTTATGTTGAGATATTTTCTCTCTATACCCACTTTGATGAGAGTTTTCATCATGAATGGATGTTGAATTTTGTGAAATGCTCTTTCTGCATCCTTGAGATGATCATGGGATTTTTATCCTTCCTTTTGTTGAAGTAGTATATAACATTGATTTGTGAATACTGAACCATCCTTGAGTCTCTGGAATAAATCCAACTTGATCATGGTGTATGATTATTTTTATATATTGTTGGATTTGGTTTGCAAATATTTTGTTGAGGATTTTTGCATCTATATTCAAATCTGGACTTTTGTTTGCTGGGAGTATTTTTATTACAAATTCAATTTCACTACTAGTGATCAGTCTGCTCAAATTGTCTGTTTCTTCTTGATCCAGTCTTGGCAGGTGTTATATTTTTAGAAATTGGTCCATTTCTTCTAGGTTGTCCAATTTGTTAGCATACAACTATACTTAGTATTTGCTTATAATTTGCTGTATCTCTGTGTTACCAGTTGTTGTTTCTCCTCTTTCATTTCTTATTTTGTTTATTTGGGTCCTCTCTCTTTCCTTCTTGATGAACCTGGCTAAAAGTTTATCAATTTCTTTAACATTTAAAAAAAAAACAGCTCTTGGTTTCACTGATCTTGTGTATGGTTTCTTTGGTCTCTATTTTATTTATATATTTCCTCTCCGATCTCTATTATTTCCTTCCTTCTGCTGACTTTGGGCTTTGTCATTCTTTCACTCATTCCTTTAGGTGGTAGGCTAGGTTGTTTATTAGGGATTTTTCTTGTTTCTTGAGGGAGGCCTGCATCACTATAAACTTCCCTCTTAGAACTGCTTTTGCTGCATTCTACAGATTTTGGAGTATGGTGTTTCCATTTTCATTTGTCTCCAGGTATTTTCTTTTTTTTTTTTTGCGGTACGTAGGCCTCTCACCGCTGTGGCCCTCCCTGCCGCAGAGCACAGGCTCCAGACACGCAGGCCCAGTGGCCATGGCCCACAGGCGCAGCTGCCCCACGGCACGTGGGATCCTCCCGGACTGGGGCACGAACCTGCGTCCCCTGCACCGGCAGGCAGACTCCCAACCACTGTGCCACCAGAGAAGCCCTCCAGGTATTTTCTGATTTCCTCTTTAATTTTTTCATTCACCCATTTTTTTTCATGGTGTATTGTTTATTTTCAACATGTTTGCTTTTTTCCCATTTTCCTTCTGTAATTGACTTCTAGTTTCATACCATTGCAGTCAGAAAAAATGCTTGATAATAATTTTCTATCCTCTTAAATTCTGTACAACAGAACATTAATAAAAATTTATTGAGAGCCTTCTTTGTGTCAGGCACTCTCCCACGTGCCAAGGATACAACAGTGTACAGAACACTCCAAGTCGGGGCTTCCGTGGTGACGCAGTGGTTGGCAATCTGCCTGCTGATGCGGGGGAAGGGGGTTCATGCCCCGGTCCGGGAGGGTCCCGCGTGCCACGGAGCGGCTGGGCCTGTGGGCCACGGCCGCTGAGCCTGTGTGTCTGGAGCCTGTGCTCCGCGGCGGCAGAGGCCGCAGCGGTGAGGGGCCCACGTACCGCAAAGAAAAAACAAAAAAAAAAAACACTCCAAGCCTGTCTTTCATCAAGCTTGCAGTTTAGTAAGAGAGGCAGCTGGTATGAAATAATACAAATGGGTATACAGCATAACGTCACATGTTGCTTGGAGTAAAAATTTAAAGGGGTAAGGGAATAGAGAGTGACAAGGGTGACATCCAGAAACTGCTCCCTGAGCAGGTGTTATTTAAGCATAAACTCAAGGGAAATGAGGGTGTGAGCCATAGAGATTTCTTGGGAAGAACTTTCCAGGCAATGAGGCTGAAGCAGGAAAATGTTTGTACCTTAAGAGGGAGCAGCAAGCCTGGTAGTGCTGGTGAGGACCCTGTGAGAGTAAGAGTGGGAAGACATGAATTTGAAGAGGACAAGTCCATGCATGCCTTGATGAGGACCCAGGTTCCATTTTATCGCTTTGGGAATCCTTTTTTCAGCAAAGGAGGACCATGATTTTAGCTTTGCAATGAGAGCACACTGCCCCGCAAGAACCACAAGTGTAACCTGTTTTTTCATCCTGTTTAACTCCCCATTAGAAGATGAAAAACAAGGCTCTTACTCTAAGACTGAAAATAATTCACAATTTCACATTATTATATTTTTCACCTAAATATACATTTAAACTCTTTAGAGGGTGATTTATGCATTACTTCTGTTGTGGAGAGTTTTCTTCTGAACATTTTATAAATAGGCAGGCTAAACTAAAGAAAAGTTCTTAGCTCTATTTTTAGGCAGTGCAGTGCTTGGTCTGCTGCTTAAAATTGGGATTCTTTTTTAGCTAAGCTGTAACTTTCCATTCATGGGTCAGATGGTCGTAGATTCAAATGTGAGTCTATCACATACTACTTGTGTAATCTTGGACAAATGACCAAACCTCCCTTTTTCCTCTGAGTAAAGGGACTATTAATACCTATACCACTGTACTGAGCTAGCACACTGCATGACACACAGTAGGTGCTTCAGAACTTTTTCTATCACCTCACATTGGTCATCATCAAAAAATCTACAAACAATAAATGCTGGAGAGGGTGTGGAGAAAAAGGAACCTCCTACACTGTTGGTGGGAATGTAAACTGGTATGGCCACTATGGAGAACAGTATGGAGTTCCCTTAAAAAACTAAAAATAGAGCTACCATAAGATCTAGCAATCCCACTCCTGGGCATATATCCAGAGAAAACCATAATTCGAAAAGATACATGCACCCCTATGTTCTTTGCAGCATCATTTACAATAACTAGGACATGGAAGCAACATAAATGTCCATTAACAGAGGAATGGATAAAGCAGATGTGGTACATATATACAATGGAATATTACTCAGCCATAAAAAAAGAATGAAATGATGTCATTTGCAAGCATCATGGATGGACCTAGAGATTGTCATACTGAGTGAAGTAAGTCAGACACATAAAGACAAGTATATGATATTACTTGTATGTGGAATCTAAAAAAAAGGGTACAAATGAACTTACCTACAAAACAAAATAGAGTTACAGATGTAGAAAACAAACTTATGGTTACCAGGGGGTAAGGGGGAAGGGATAAATTGGAAAACTGGGATTTACATATACATACTACTATATATAAAATAGATAACTAATAAGGACCTACTGTATAGCTTAGGGAACTCTACTCAATACTCTGTAATGGCTTATATGGGAAAAGAATCTAAAAGAGAGTGGATATATGTATAACGGATTCACTTTGCTATACACCTGAAACTAAAACAACATTGTAAATCAACTGTACTCCAATAAAAATTTTTTTAAAAAAGAACTTTTTCTTCTCATTCTAAACCTGCTATTTTTCATTGCATCTGAGTGGCAGGCATGGTTTGATCAGGAGTCACTATAAAGATTTGTTTGAATTGCGAATAATAAAGGCTGACCAAGGAAAATGATCAAGTATGCAGTGAACACCCTTATCTTTTACCACATGGAGCAATGTATGTTTAATATGGCCAGTGTCTGACAAAATATTTTGATCAAAGTCTGAGTCAGAAAGATTAGTACCAGCTTGAGAAATGAGCAATGAACTTACAGGACCAGATGGAGATGGAGCTTTCTATGGTAGCAATCAAACATTATCCTTATAGTTCTGTAGCTGGACATACCTCACTTTTGACCGATGGTGTTGTGAGGGATCTTTCACTTTAAAAAATTTATTTACTTACAACTATAGGATGTAATTTAGGACATTTAGCTTTCTAGGCACCAACCTACATGGGAAAGTAGTTAATTTGCAAGGCAGGAGAGTTGTCATCTCTGTAATCTTGGAAAGAACACAGAATTTACAGCAAGACACTGTGGTTCCAATCCCAGTTTTGAGTCCTTCATTATGTGTCTCATCTCTACCTGCCCCCACCCCACTGTAAAATGAAAGACTTGGAGTCCCTATCTATCTCTGAGGTCTCTATAATCTGTCGAATTCTAACGTTCCACATCTATAAGAATTTTTTTTTAAGTTACCCAGGCAACATGCAAAAATAATTTAGGATGCTCAACCCTGTGGTGATATTAAGATGCCTAGAAATTCCTTCTTTAGGCAGTGACATCTATCAAGAAGGATGACAGCTCTGAACAGCAGTTAAAGCAAGAGAGAATTTATCAACCTTCCTATTAACTGCAAATTTATAGGATGTTTGAAAGTTGCAAGAGAACTCTTAGGGCCATGTTAACGAGGTGGTCTTTAACTTGAAAGAGATCTGTAGCTGAACTGTGTCTCTGAGACCTGGTATTTTAATGAGGTTTCATCCAATTTGAACAGAGGCAAGGAAGGCCAGCAAAAATGCCATGTCTGCTAGACACTTGATGATTTTTGTCCTAGGGAGGAAAGGTTGGGCTATGTCAGAGCCCACACACTTTTAGCCATTTATCTGTCCCTTCCACTACCCCACGGCTTTCATGCTTCCCAGGTTGCCTACTTCAGGTTCTCCAAAGTGCACCAGTATCTGAGGATAAAGAGGTAATGGACATATCCAAACTTACGACACTACGTTACCAATTCATTTACTTTCCTGACATTTCAAAGTGATCTTCTACCTTTGTGACCTTTAGAATAGATTATTTATGTAGGTATTTCAGAAAATGTACCGTGCATTAAAATTACTGAAGTGTTTTGTGGGCTGGTGGGGGCACAGGGAAGCCTCAAGTGTAAGGAAAATAGTGTTCCTCTTTTAGTTGCTTTTGAAATGGCTTAAATCATTCACAGAATAAAGGTTACACTAATAAATGTCTCATTTGCCTTAAATGCTCTGAAATGTGAACACTTCTGTGGAACATATAAAATCATATATGGTAAATGGGCTGTGGTGAGATACAGTGAACTGTAGTCATTTCTTTTTGAGTTGCTCTTTAATCCTCCTTCCCCTTGACCAAGTTTCAAATTGGTGTAGAGTAGGAGTGAGGCAGGTATTGGTATCTTTGAGGTTGGAAGTAGTATGGAAATGTGGTGATAGATCTGGTTTTCCTTACTAGCATGGCACAAAGGGATGCTGTGAAGTGCACGTGCTGTGTTCTCCAACTTATTCTTCCGTCATTTTCCTCCATGCTCATTACCAGTAAGGAATACCAAACTATCTACAGTCCCCCAAACATGGCATGCCTTTGTGCATGTTTTGTCTAAAATATTCGTCTTTGTCTACCTTGCCATCTTCCATTTACCCTTCAAAACCCAACTACTCTGAGAAGCCCAACTGCTACATAGCCAATCAACGTTTTCCCTATATTAACTCTGCATCGGGGGTGTATTTTCACACTGTACACGGTAATGCTTAAACACATGGATTCAGAGGTCAGACTGTCAGATTACAAACCTTGGCTTCTCTGTATGTTTGTTGTGGAATCGTGGGTGAGTTTCTTAACCTATCTGTGCCTTTATTCATATGAAAGAAAATGAAAATAAAAATGATCAATTCCACATGGTTTGTGTAAAGATTCTAAAGATATATACATCAAAACATTTTAAAGCACTACTAGGTACAAAGTGTTCAATAAATGTTAGCTCTTTGTCATCCTATCGCCACATTACATATATCACACAGAAAAAAATATGTGAAACCTTCTATATTATTAGTATCTTAACTGGAATATAATGGCTCTTCTGTGCCACTCTAATTCAACACCATGTTGCTGATTCCTTGGCCCTGTCTGGCACCAGTTCTGTCTGACTCTCAGCCCTCATCCAACTCAAGGAATGATGACTTCAATTTCTTGCTTTTTTATGCAAAGAAGGAGTCAATCAGAGAATATCCCTATTTTATAGTTTTCTCTAAACATTATAAAATGGAGTTTTAAGTCTTTGGAATGTTTTGATTATACCACAGTTATTCTAGAATCAAATGACTTACATCTTCCATGAAATTTGTCACCTCTCCAGTAAAAATAATAAAAACTAAAAAACATTAGTCTGTAATATTTTTCATGCATGCATCAATTCAACAAATTGTTCAAAGATCAGATACTGTGCTGAAACAGTGACTCAGAACAGGTGCATATAGTAAGCCTAGGGCTGCGTGAGGTCCCCTTTGTTACTTAGCAGAAGTTCTGTTTTAGGAAACAAAACAATAATCCAGCAGAAAGGCAAGCTGAGCTACGAGATAGAAAACAAAAGAGCTTTGAATACATATCCAACTATGTCACTTCTCATTTCTAAGCTCTATTAAATAATAATAGTTATCACTAATAGTAAAACCAGTAGCAGCAGTACTTTGCTTATACTAATTTAAGTAGGTTCTGTAAGCTTACAATTAGAAGAATACTGTTCATACACCAGATGAGTTTCCCCATCTGAAAAAGGGTCATAATACTGCATTACGGTACTAATCAAAGGATTGAGTTCTTTTATTCTTCAAAGTACGTTCTAAGTGCATACCATGCTCCTGATGGCTCTTGAGGCACTGGGATACAGTAGTGAAGTACAAATAAGGTCTGTACCCTCATGGACCTTACATTCTAGATGTATGGGATGATGCATGGGCCTGGCACATGGTAGAAATACAATAAAGATGGATCCCTTCCCTTTTACTCCTTCTGACATTATCCGGGTAACCCAGCGCCTTTGTTAGGAATCCAAAGAAAATATAATCTGACATTTAGGAAAACAGGAACTTTCACAGCCATGAAGGTAGAGGATATTCTAGAACACAATATCTATCTTCAATTATCTGACAAAATTCCACAAAGGAAGCTATTAAAATGCCTTATAGGGTTAAAAAAAAAAATCAAGAACAATTAGATGCACTCATTGTAATTTAATATAAGAAATTTTTTTAATCAAGATCGTGTCTTCCATGGGGTCAGGGGCCATGTCTGTTTTTTTCCCCATATACACTAAGCCTAGGACAGCAGGGACACATGTTAAGTTTCAATAGATTTCTGTTGATGAAAATAATGCAGAATTGGCTGACTGAGTAAATGAATGATACAAGATAAGCTGTCTCATACGGTTTGTCTTTCCATTCACTTGAACTTTTCAAAGAATCTGTGCAACCTTCCCACTAAAAGTCCTTGGCAAATAGAACATAGAATCTGATTAGGCTAAGTGACATGTAGGGTCCTGTTTGCCATTCAACGCTCAGATCCTTTTTCTATGATTCTATACTTCATCATGGGTTAGATTTTTTTTTTCAATTTGTAACAAGGAGCTCCTCTCCATGTACATCAACATTACGGTGTTCTGCTCTATTAGTCTCTTAATCTCTTTGCTAATTCCCATATGTTGCTGCATCATTTAATCAAGGGCTACACTGCCATGTGGCTGAAGCGCAATGTCCTTTCCTGCCGGGAGCATACTCAGGCTTGTGGGAATGTAGAGGTTCTGACTCTGTCTGAATTTTAGAAAACCTGGACTACTTTACATTTCTGAAATAATTTTTTTCTGAGAGAAATTCATGCCTGTATCCAACAGAATCAAATTCCTGGAACTGTTGATATTCGCTCTTTCTTTTTCAAATGGGGAAAGTAGGGTAAACTATTCTTCCAAAATATTGATATTATGCTTTATAAAGTACCTCATGGATTGGTAGGAAGAGACATTAACCCAATAAGTGGCTTAGTCCTTACTAACTGCATGACTTTAGGAATGGCCATAGCTTCTCAGAACTTAAGAATTCTTGCCATTGAAATGAGTTTTGCTTTACCATTTAAAAGATATTTTGCTAGCTCTTTTTGAAATTAAATCTACAATAATTCGCAAACCATCCTGTAAGGTAGGTCTGAAGATGTATTTGCATTGTAATTTATAAAGATTTATTTTACAGATAGGAATTTAATATAATCTTCTAAACTGCATAATATAAAATGCTCTGTAAATTCTTAGAAAAATTTTAATAATTCACTACAAAATCCATAAGAATTACCTAATCTACATTAATCCTACCCCAAAAAGATCTAATGAAAGGGCTCATGATTTTTCTACACACAGGTAAGAATTTTTTTCTTTTTTTTTCTTTTTTATAGGGTGCTCTATAAAATCAGCCAGAAACAGCATCTATTGTGTTTCCACGACATTTCCACTACTGTTTTCAACATTGAAGAAAATGAAGACAATATATAAAGCCACCGAAAAAGACTATTTCAGGCCATATTAATAAGGGAGATGATTATTTTATGTATTGCTCAGGCTACACCTGGAATATTGTATGCCACTTGGGTTAATCCCAAATTTAGAAAGTGACTGTTTCTTGACCACCTTTAAATGTTTTTAAAGGACCTGAAAATCATGCATAATAAAACATGTTTGCAATAACTGACATTTAACCTGACAAAGGAAAAACAAATCCTCAAAAGGATATGACGGACTTCTAGTTTAAGCCCCAACGTGTAAAGAGCTTAAAAGTCATCATACCATCTTTACAACAAGAAAAAATTGTACAAACTGAAAATCACTGACCTTAGTTGAGGCCATTTGTGAATGGAATTTTCAAGACGGACCACTACTCTGAAGTCTGGAGAGATAGAGAATCAATTCAAGATCTGCTTACACGGAGTTTAAGGTGGTGGATTTATAAATGGGTAGTAACACTTAAATGGTAACTTTGATAAAGTGCTGGAGGCTGAAGGTAGACGAGTCTTAGGGAGGTCCCCACACTTCCATAGGCTTTACCCCCAGAAACCTCACTAGGTTCTCATGGTAAAGATCTGGGGGAAATCCCCACATTGGTCTGGAAGGAGGAGTTAAAGAATAATTATTATGAATATGCCCAGAGCCTCCTCTTTAGTTCCCCACGGGTAAAGAATCTACCAGGACCATGTTGTAGAGCCATGGGGAAAGGTCATGAGTAAATCTTCAATGCATATTGCTAAGTGAAATAGTCTACTCTGAAAAAAGCTATATATTGTATGATTTCAATTATGACATTCTGAAAAAGACAAAACTACACAGATCACAAAGAGATCAGTGATTGCAAGGGATACAGTGGATGGGGGGAGAGGAAGGCTGAACAGATTAACCACTAGGGATTTTGAGGGTGGTAAGAGTCTTTGTATGCCACTGCAACCATGAATGTGAGTCATCTAGCATTTGTCAAAACCCATAGATCTTTACAAAACGAACAGTTAACCTTATTATATGCAGATTTTCAAAAAATCAATTGAGAGGCTGGGGAATTCCAGGATGGAATATACAGTGTGACAAAAAATTCATTACAGATCTATGAAACAACTTCACTGAAACGGATGGATGGTAGAATAAGTTACTGACACAAGTAACTTTGGAAATGAATGCAGTCTATAAGACTAAAGGCAAAAGAAACTGTAAATACCGTATTCTAGTTGATTGTTTCCCATAGACATATGGGTTAAAAATTCTAAAACCACTGTGCACAGTACTGGAATTAACCAATTAAGTAAACAGATGAAAAACAGTGGGAGCCAATTTTCTCACTGTTGGAGAGGAATATTACAAATAGTAAAGAAAAGATGACAAGAATGATCCATGTAGTAATGAATTAGAGTTGGAGATACCAGAATGAACTCATGCTTAGCTGATTATAGGTAAAGAAATATTTACAGATATGTGTATGTACATGGATAAATATACACACATATAACTCTTTGCTTTGTCAGCTGAGAGGTCCTAGAAGTAACAGCACCCCAATAGCAATGAGCTCACCTAATACTCAGAACATGGTTTCTAATACCATTCTCCAATACAAAGAATGAGAGTTCCTTGGATAATTCCTTGGAGGCTGATTCTAAGATTGGGGCAGGAAATATATAAGAGAAGCTTGGAGAATCTTATAGTGTCAAAAAGTAAGAAAGTAATACATACACATGCATACAAAATAATTGAGGTATGTCAAAGGAACATAGGAACAAGCTGAAAGAACTCCCAATGACCAAAGCTGGAACGATTTGAGCAACACAATAACGTAGTAATGGGCTATAACCCAAAGTATAAGTATGAGACCATACTGATATAAATAACTGAATAAATAATAGAGAGATAGACAAATCTCCCATTTACACAAAATTCCAATCTGTGTAGACTTTTCACCTTTAAGTCACTTATTAAGTGCTGACTGCACATAACACCTGCCTTCCAAAAATTACAATGTGAAAAGGGAGAAAAAAAGAGTAACTTTTCAGTGGAGGAACCTGCCAAACACTAACAGACAGGTGATCAATGTTAAAATCAACCAAAATAAGTCACATTGAAAGTATGTACCTGTATTAATCAGGGTTCTCCAGAGAAACAGAACCAGTAGAAGTTGAGAGAGAGAGAGAGAGAGAGAGAGATAGATATAATTATAGAAATTGGCTCATGCAATTACAGAGGCCAGGATGTCCTACAATATGCCATCTGCAAGCTGGAGAACCAGAAAAGCCAGTGGTATAATTTAGTCTGAGTTTGAAGACCTGAGAAGGAGGGGAACTGATAGTATAAGTCCCAGTCCATGTTGAAGGCCCAAGAACCAGGAGTGCTGATGTGCAAGGGCAGGAGAAAATGGATGTCCCATCAAACTCATTCTTCCTTGGCCTTTTGGTTCTACTCAGGCCCTCAATGGATTGGATGCTTACCTGCATTGGTGAGGGTGACATCCTTTACTCAATTTACTGATTCACTTGCTACTCTTCTGGAAATACCCTCACAGATACACCCAGAAATTTAATGTTCTAACAGCGATCTAGGCATCCTCTGGCCCAGTCAAGTTGACATATAAAATTAAAGCAGCACAGTACTCTTGATATGATGTAATGAGAATGAGATTTTACCTCTCTGGTCTTCCTTCAAAATCCATAACCTCAGTCTAATTATGAAAAAAATATCCCCATTAACGGATATTCGACAAAATGCCTGACCAGCAATCCCCAAAACTATCAAGGTCATCATAACACAGAATGTCTGAGAAACTACCACATCAAAGAGAAGCCTAAGAAAATATGACAAGTAAATGTAATTTGGTATCCTGAATGTTAGCTCAGAACAGAAAAGGGACTTTTGAAAAAAGTGAGGAAAGCTGAATAATATATGGACTTATGTCAATAATAATGTATCAAGTTTGGTTCATTAATTGTGACAAATGTACTATACTAATGTAAGATGGAGACACTGAATTTGAATAATTACAGAACTGAACTTGAAGTGTATGGGAAGTCTCTGCACTATCTTTACAGTAATTCTGTAAACCTAAAACTGTTCTAAATTTAAAAGTTTGTTTAGAAATAAAAGAATATGGCAGCCATCTTAATATATTGGAGAGATCTCAGATGAAAACACTTGGCTTCATCACTGCAGTCTCCCACAATGGATTTAACTTAGCATGTGATCACAGTCCAGACGTTGACTCAAAGCAAAGAAGAATCAAAACAACAGAAGCAGTAACATCACACATAAACACACGCACGTGCGCACACACACACACCGCTAACTCTATTTAGAAAAGTTTGAACTAAGTGGTAGTGAGATAGTCAAAGAATTCAAAGAAAGACTGGATGATTAACTAACAGTGATTTTGTAGTATAATTCTAGCAACCTACAGATGTTATACTGTTGTCTACAATGGCCTCTGGGCTGGCCACTTGTTTCTGTAAATAAAGTTTTATGGGAACACATTTTAAATGTATCTTCTATGACTGTTTTCATACTACAGTGGCCGAGTTGAGTAGTGGTGACAGAGTTTGGCCTGCAAAATATTTATAATATTGACTTTTACAGAAAAAGTTTGCCAACCCACGCTTTCGACAACATCATCAATCTTTTGAGACCTTAAACACCATCATTCCACATTCCCACCTTCTTCACAAGATCCCAGCTTGTATGCTTATCCACTATCAGTGTTCATCCACATCCACTCTATTTAAGATGCTGCTTAATAAGCTGTTCTCTGTAGTATGTCCTATCAGCTTAACCAAAGAGAAAGCAAACATTGCTTCCAAATAAACAATGATGATCCCACAAAAGCATAACATCAAATGTCTCCCTGATTTGGTCTCTAAGGACAGGTGTGAAAGTGAATAAGCAGATAAGCAGTGAAGCATATGAGATTACCATATGCAACATTACCTGCAGCACATTGTTTTTAATCCATTTCTGTACCTCTGACCCCAGACCTCATCTCCTACCAATGGTAGAAAGGCAATATTAATGCTACAAGACACGTGGCTTCACAAACACAGAAAATGCAGCTGTTCATTACTTGCTTCCAGCTTTTCTAACAGAAATTTGCCTCTTTCTTCATTCTCTACTTTCTTCCTTCTTCCTTCCCATCTCTCTCTTTTCTTTATTCCTTCTTTTCATTTTCCTTGTAATAATTTCATTCATTTTTTTGAAAATGTATTGCATATAAAAGTGATATCCAGAAGTCAACAAGATAGAATTTCTTCCTTAAGGAGCTCATTTTCCTTTGGAATAGTCTGAGAGTTACTCCAAAAAAACGTATTATGTCATATTAAGTAGTATAATAGACGTATAAATAAGGAGCTAGTATGAAAGATTCTTAGAGAAACTGATGCTTGAGTAAGATGTACTTTTTTTAATTGCTTCCTCCTACCAGGACCAGATATTTGGCCTTACAGATTTAACACAAACGCATCACGACTATTTTCCACATATAAGAAGAGTATAGTAGAAACAGTAATAGTAAGTATGATTATTCCTTACGTTTGTATAGTACATAGAAGCTCATAGTCACTTTTATATTCGTTATATCCAAAGACAGCCTTCTGGGATATAAAGGATCTAACAACCACGAGTCAAGTATATTGTATACATGCAATCCTGCTGCCATTTTATTCCCAAATCTCTATTCTAAGATGCTGTTTCCCACTGACTCCATTCTCCCCTAACATTTCTTCTCAGCATGAGGCTCTTTACAAACTCCACAAGATCTGACATGCAAGTTTAAATAAAAATGTGCAGGGCTTCCCTGGTGGCGCAGTGGTTAACAATCCACCTACCAACGCAGGGGTCCCGGGTTTGAGCCCTGGTCCCGGAAAATCCCACATGCCGCGAAGCAACGAAGCCTGTGCACCACAACTACTGCGCCCGCACTCTAGAGACTGCAAGCCACAACTACTGAGCCCACGTGTCACAACTACTGAGCCCACGTGCCACAGCTACTGAAGCTGGCGCGCCTAGAGCCCGTGCTCCACAACAAGAGAAGCCACCGCAATGAGAAGCCCGCGCACTGCAACGAAGAGTAGCCCCCGCTCGCCGCAACTAGAGAAAGTCCGCATGCAGCAACAAAGGCCCAACACAGCCAAAAATAAATAAATAAATTTATTTTAAAAATATGCAATCCTTTCCGTAAATTACACCACCTTAAAAATATAGATGTTATGCAATGGCATGGCCACTTGGGAAGTGTAATCAAGTGAGAAGAAGTAAAAAGTATTAGGTAATTTTTATTATTCCTCCTTCCCAAGGGTCTCAAATCCACAGCAAACCATCCTCTCTAAAATACTAGAAGTGTATTTCCAAGAAAAATAATGTGAAAATATGAATATTATTTGGTAATAAACTTTGCTCCTGTATCTGCAATTTCGGATAATTCTGGCCAGTTCACAGTCATTCTTGGATCCTCTACGCTCTTCAAAGTTATAAATATCAAGAGTCTTAAGTGCCCCATGAAGATCAACATTGGTTAAAAATTTCTTTCCTGAAGATATCTTTATTCTTTCATTCTGGTTTCACTGTGATCTCTAAATATTAAATTTTAAGTGCATTGAATTTTGGGATAAAGTGTTAAGGGAACAATTTATTTTCTTTACCTATAGACAAGGGTGAGAAAGTGTCTTTTAACTTTCTCACCATAACAGCTTTTATAAATAAATAAATTCTTCATTTAGCCAGGGAAATATTAACACTACTATGTTTAACATCTAAAAAGGGCAAGACTCCGAAGTGCCTCATGAAAAGGAACATTTCTGTTACTTCTGTTAAAAATTTTCTCACTGGATAACTTCTTGCTTAAAAGTATGTTAATTTCCTCTGCCCACAACTGAGCATCAGGGAGAAGGCAAAAAGAGCCCAGGATTTCTAAAATCCATGTTGCAGTGGGCAGATACTGAAGCTGATTATCCTTTCTACATTAGAAAATCAGTTTTCCACCCACGTTGTTGTTGTTTGTTGTAACTCTCACACTACTATCACATTCACAACACTCCTGACCCAAGTTGTGTGAGGGTTTTCTTTTACCAAGAAATTATCCTCAACCACAGCTGGGTTTCTTACAATTTAACTCAATTCTGACACTATCTACCCTGAGATAGTGTCAGATCCCACAGGTTAAGGGCTTGGACATGACTGCTTCCACCCCACTTCAGAGGCCAATCACAAGTCCAGGTTGTCACTTGCCCCCTCCTCGGGTTTAATTTGCTATAGTGGGTCACAGAACTCAGGGAAAATACTTCCTATGTTTACTGCTTTACTAAAGGCTATGAAAAGGATACAGATGAAGAGCCAGATGAAGAGGTCCATAGGGTGAAGTTTTAGAGAGTCTCAAGAGAGGTGCTTCTGTCCCCATAGAGTTGGAATGTGTCACCCTCCTAGTACCTAGATGCCCTCACTAACCTGGAAGCTCTCTGAAATCCATACTACTGGAATTTTTATGGAGGCTTGCTCACAAAGGCATGATCAAATATTAGCTTCATTTCCAGCTCCTCTCCCCTCTTTAGACAAGTGCAGGGCTGTAGGGCTGAAAGTTCCAAGCATCTAATCATGGCTTGGTCTAGGAGCCCTCATCTAGGAGCCCACCCAGAGTTGCCTCATTACAACAAAAAACACTCCTATCACTCAGGAAATTACACGGATTTCAGGAGCACTGTGTCAGGAACTGGGGTCAAAGACTAAGTATCAGATAGAAAGCCCAGAAATAAACCCACACACCTATGGTCAATCAATCTACAACAAAGGAGGAAAGACTATACAATGGAGAAAAGACAGCTCTTCAATAAATGGGGCTGGAAAAACTGGACAGTTACATATAAAAAATGAAATTAGAACATTCTTTAACACCATACACACAAATAAATTCAAAATGGATTTAAGAACTAAATGTAGGAACAGATACTATAAAATGCTTAGAGGAAAGCATAGGCAGAACACTCTGACATAGATCGCAGCAGTATCTTTTTGGATCTGTCTCCTAGAGTAATGGAAATAAAAACAAAAATAAACAAATGGGACCTAATTAAACTCAAAAGCTTTTGCACAGCAAAGGAAACCAAAAACAAAACAAAACTCCCACAGGATGGGAGAAAATATTTGCAAACGATGTGACCAACAAGGAATTAATCTCCAAAATTTACAAATAGCTCATGTGGCTCAATATCAAAACAACAACAACACAATCCAATCAAAAAATGGGCAGAAGACCTAGACATTTCTCCAGAGAAAACATACAGATGGCTAAGAGGCACACAAAAAGATGCTCAACATCACTAATTATTAGAGGAATGCAAATCAAAACTACAATGAGACATCACCTCACACAGGTCAGAATGGCCATCATCAAAAAGTCTACAAATAATAAATGCTGGAGAGGGTGTGGAGAAAAGGGAACCCTCCTACATTGTTGGTGGAAATGTAAATTGGTACAACCACTATGGAGAAGAGTATGTTTAGTTTCTTTAGGTTCCTTAATAACTAAAAATAGAGCTATCATAGATCCAGCAACCCCACCCCTGGGCATATATACGAAGAAAAACATGATTCAAAAGGATACATGCACCGCAATGTTCACTGCAGTGTTGTTTACAATAGCCGAGACATGGAAGCAACCTAAATGTCCATTGACAGATGAATGAATAATGAAGGTGCGGTACATATATAGAATTGAATATTACTCAGCCATTAAAAAAAGAATGAAATAATGCTATTTGCAGCAACATGGATGGACCTGAAGATTATCATACTAAGTGAAATAAGTCAAACAGAGAAAGACAAATATCATATGATATTGCTTATACGTGGAATCTAAAAAAAAAAAAACGGATACAAATGACCTTATTTACAAAACAGAAACAGGCTCAGAGAACTAACTTATGGTTACCAGGGGAGAAGCATGGTGGGGAGGGATAGATTGGGAGTTTGGGATTGACAGGTACACACTGCTATATTTAAAATAGGTAACTAACAAGGACCTACTGTATAGCACAGAGAACTCCGCTCAGTAATTTGTAATAACCTAAATGGGAAAAGAATTTGAAAAAGAATAGATACATGCATATGTATAACTGAATCACTTTGCTGTACACCTGAAATTAACACAACATTGTTAATCAACTATAATATAAACATTTTTTTATAAAAAGGAATTTACAAGGGTTTCAGAAGCTTGCGCCAGGAACCAGGGGCAGAGGCCAGTATGAGTATTTTCTATTATCTCACACTTTCCTAATGGGGTGTCTCTTGGATATTCATTTAGAACTGTGTCCCTGCTTTTGCCACAATTACGATAATATTGCCATTAGATTTCTTAGTTTATAAAATACTTTCAGCAAATTTAAAATGTTAGTTACTAGATACAGGCACACTAAAAGACGCTAAGAAATTTTAAGTGACTTAAAAAGAAGTAACAGATTAACACAAAAATTATTCCAGAGAATTTTAATATGAGGGATCCTGAAAGAGCAAATCCTTAAGGGTCCTATACCATCATCATTCTCTAAGGAAATAATACATTATTGTTGTTTGAAAGATTATCCTGAATTTGACTGAAGGGTTATAATTGTGATGTATTTTATTCTCTTTATGTTGTTTGTATGTGTTTACTAAAAAATACCTATTTTAATACTTATAAACTTAAAGTGATCTTAAAATATTAATGTTCAAAACATTGCAACTTTTAATTACCTTTTAGGTGCAATGTACTGTGTACTCAGTGACAGGTACTTTTAATGCACTATCCCATTTACTATTATTATTATAAAGATAAGTGACACATGTCATGTATTGAAGTTGAGGTTCATATTTACTAAATATTTAAAGTTACACAAATAATAAATAACATATCTGAAAATAAAATTCAAGTTTTCTGGTTTCAAGTCTAGTGATCTTTTTATCACATCTGCTTCTGTAAACGTTTTCTTTACCCCTTTGAAAAAAAACATTCTATGTGAAATTCCACCTATTTATGGATTTCAGAAATTCCAAGAGAGCACAAACTAAAGTATATTATAATGATGCTGTGAACGTCCTTATAAACTTATTTTTGTTAACTTTGAATTAGTTACTAGAATTAGAATGGATAAAAGGGTATGTGCATTTTAATCTACTCTTTGTATGTATTGCTAGTTAGTCCTCCAAGAAGATTTAAACAAACTTTTAAAAAGAAAAATATTTCAAGTGCATCTTGCATTGTTGAGGTACTCATCGGTTTTTTTTTTTTAACAACTTTATTGGAGTATAATTGCTTTACAATGGTGTGTTAGTTTCTTCTGTATAACAAAGTGAATCAGATATACGTATACATATATCCCCATATCCCCTCCCTCTTGCATCTCCCTCTTACCCTCCCTATCCTACCCCTCTAGGTGGTCATAAAGCACTGAATTGATCTCCCTGTGCTATGCAGCTGCTTCCCATTAGCTATTGTACATTTGGTAGTGTATATGTCAATGCCACCCTCTCATTTCATCCCAGTTTCCCCCTCCCTGTGTCAAGCCCATTCTCTACATCTGAGTCTTTATTCCTGTCCTGCCCCTAGGTTCATCAGAAACTTTTTTTTTTTTTTCAGAATATATATGTGTTAGCATACGGTATTTGTTTTTCTCTTTCTGACTTACTTCACTCTGTATGATAGACTCTAGGTCCATCCACCTCACTACAAATAACTCAATTTCATTTATTTTTATGGCTGAGTAATATTCCATTATATATATGTGCCACATCTTCTTTATCCATTCATCTGTTGATGGACACTTAGGTTGCTTCCATGTCCTGGCTATTGTAAATAGTGTTGCAATGAACATTGTGGTACATGACTCTTTTTTGAATTATGGTATATGCCCAGTAGTGGGATTGCTGGGTCATATGGTAGTTCTATTTTTAGTTTTTTTAAGGAACCTCCATACTGTTCTCCATAGTGGCTGTATCAATTTACACTCCCACCAACAGTGCAAGAGGGTTCCCTTTTCTCCACACCCTCTCCAGCATTTGCTTGTAGATTTTTTGATGATGGCCATCCTGACCTGTGTGAGGTGTTATTGAGGTACTCATCTTTGAAATATGTTCCTTTTGACAAATCATCCTACTAATTCCTAGGAACAGATTAAAATTGATTTAAGATCCAAAGTAATTGTAATTAGGCCAGGGAATGAGCCATGACCCCAATTCCTTTTTTTAAATCATTCTAGCCAAGAATAAAAGATAACTCTACAATTGAAAATAACAACTCACAGATTCAAAGCTCACATCAAACCTTTGCTACATGTCAGACCCTGTGTACAAAATGATGTGCTTGACTTCAAGCCCACATTACATCTGTGGGCTGGGTAGACGGATTGCAATTTTGGCTACAATTATTCTTTTACTTTGTACAGGACTCTTCAAAGTGTAACACTGACTCCCCCCATGAAGAGGTAGAGTTTATTTCTTACCACCTTGAATCTGCATTGTCCCTGTGTCTTGTTTTGACAAACAGAATGAGACAGAAATGATGTTGTGCCAGTTCTGAGCTGGTACACCAGCTCACTCTTGGAAACTAGCTTTGTCGCCATTAATTAATTGGCTAGCCTGCTGGATGATAAGAGACACATAGCCCAGTTGCCCCATCACCCCAACCAACAGCCAGCCAAAACAGAGCCACAGATGCATGAGTAAACCCAGCCAAGATCATACGACCATCTAGCTGAGTGCAGCTCAGATTGCTAAACCACAAAACCAAAAGCTAATATGTAGTGGCTGTTTTAAACAGTTAAGTTTGGGGGTTGATAGTTATACAAGAAAAGTTATCTGATACTTACAACATCTTTCCCACAAATTTTAATTAAGAAGAGACAGGAAAAGAACTCCTATATCCAAGAGAATAGGAATTTTTTTTTTTTTCTGTATAGGTATCGGATCCTTTGATCTGATCCTTGAAGGAGAATCTGAAATTACAAACCTGATGTTTATAGAGTATTCCAAACAAGTGAAAGAACCATCCCACAGTTATCAATGTTGGAGGCTATTTGTGGGCATTACTAAAAAGATGGAGCATTTTATACCAGAGGTTAAATCCCATTCACGGTATTAACTGTAGGAGCATGGTACGGTTCTGTTTCTTAGTTTTCACATCTTAACTGAGGATGATACGTAGCACTTGTATCGTAGAATTACTGTAAGAATTAAACAAATCAACAGACGCGAAACACCTGAAAGAGCACCTAGTATGTAGTAAGTATTAGCTATGAGCATCAGATACCACGTTTAGAGTTTGTTATGTTTACCTATCTGATTCTGTATTATATACGTGCACATGCATCCATGTATGTGAGCTGAAGGTAGCCAAGCACAGAAGGTAGGAAAAGAAATATCTGGAAAGACAGAAGCATGAATACAGAATTGGCATATGCGGCTATGCATCTGAATAGTGATTTGTAGTTTACAAAGAATTTTCACACCGTCGTTTTATTCACAGCCAAAGAAACCAAATAATTCAGCAAATATTTATTAAGTAACTTCTGTATTCCAGGCATTGTATTAAATAATGCTTAGGGAATGTAGGAGCAGCTATAAATAACATTAAATTTATGGACCCTGAAAATCTTATAACTCAGCAAGCTTCCCTCTTTACATTTCCCAACAGGAAGTTTAAATTTAAAAATTCTGCCCAATTCTACCCAGTGTACATCTTTGTGTATTAACATTGTCCCAGGATAAAATTATTCTCCTACTATTACCCTTTTATTTTTCTAATACACTAAATTAGTGACTTTTTTTCAGCTTTTTCTTTTTCGAAGGAGGAGAAAACAGACACACAGTGAAAAAAATCCTTTACAAAATCAGTCACTCCTACATTCCTTTGCTTTAGAATGTGAGTCACAAAGCTCCGTTCAAAAACAACTTTTCATAATCACAAATCTATAGACTGAACTGACGGGAGACTCAAACAAATTGGCTTGCATTTGTAAAGTTTGCCTCTGCACCTTTCTTGTGTCAGTTGCTCCCTACTGTGTCAATATATTGATATTTTAAAATCTGCTTTTTGATTTTTATTACTGATTTAAGAAAGGGTTTCTCAACCTCAGCACTATCGACATTTTGGATATAGATGGTAAGGGGATTTTCCTATAGAATGGTTAGCAGTATCCCTGGCTTCTGGCATCCACTCCTTTCCAGTTGTGACAACCAAAAATATTTCCAGACATTGTCAAATGTCCCCTAGGTTTAGAACCACAGATTTAAGGAATGAACTATGTGGCAAAATGTTTTTGTTAAGAGTTTGCTTCATTCATTTGTTTATTGAAAATATTTTGGGCAATAGCATGGAATAAGCTAAGAGCCTAAATGACCTCACAGCTGACACAATGAGTAAACACATGAAATTATAAAGTATGTCATTGACTTTCAAACTGTAAAATATAGAACCAAACTGTCTCCAAAATGACCAAGTTTATAACCAAACAGTGGGAAGTACGTTCCCTTTTAAAGAAACATATATGTCTCATTAATTATTATATCAACAGGAAAAAAAATCCTATTTATTTAGCAAATAGTGGAAAGAACTATATATTTTTATTCAAGATTTTCTCCTTTTATTTACAAAATACCCATAATTCAATTCTGCTGAGTCACTACACTTCATGTGCAATAACACCATTAAGTTAATATAACAGATATCTTTCAAACTGTCAAACATTACAATTAACTGAGTGTTTTAAAAATAAGATTAAATCGTGACTTATTTTGAATTATGGCTCAACAAGCTAATATTCTTTTTTCAAAGACTGAGTATTGACTGATCATGGTAAATAGTGATTACAAGATAGATTTTTTAAAAAAGACTATCCTCGGGGGGAAAATGTGATATTTTGTGTGCTATCTTTGAAGCAGTTCTCAGTCTTTTGCATGGAATGAAGTATATGTTTGCTACATCCAAAGTATAAACCTGTCTGTATTTAATAGAGGTTGAACAAAACACCAATTTTCAAATCCCTATCAAGACTTACCAAGGGCTCTAAAATCTTTTAATATAATAATTTTTGATAAATTTGTAATAATTTGTTTTTACCCACAGGAAAGGAGACTTTAATTTTTAGATATTTCAAGCAGAAGACTCAAAATAGTAAAACTACTATTAAATATTATAATATCTGAGTAGATCAGTGTTTGCCTCATAAATGCAAAAATCCCTGAAATGCACTCATATAATGCATATCTATTTGACTTGTAACCTTATGACTTATATTACAAATCTTACTATAAACAGATACTGAACTTGAATATATTAAAACTAGCATGAAAAAAGCTATTCTCTAATTTAGATATTGCTTGAGCTCTGATGACCATATATAACTCATTATTCTAAAATGGTGGGAGTGGAAATTATGTGGTACTCTTTAACCTTCACTAGGTTTCAAATCAAATTTAATCTCCAATTCCTGATGTACTGCTTACTATGGAAATCAACATAGGCAACTCGTCTAACCCCTACCTTCATCTAACTGCCTTGTCTATAAAGTGGGGATAATTAAAATAATCCATACTTATCACTTTGTTGCTGTTCTTTGTTTTAATTTGTTGTGTATTTTGCTTTTGCTTAGCTCTATCCTAGGAAAATGTTGAGCGAATATTAGCTCCACTAAGTTTTCATATGGGGAGAACCAAAATTTGACCTATGACCCAGGTTGCTAACATTCTTGGTATATCCCTGGTATCTGTAGACAAAGGATCCAATCATTCTAATAAAAATAATATGTAAGAGATTTTTGAGCTTCTGACCTCCGCAACTGTAGGATAATAATGTCTTGTTATTTTAAGCCACTGAGTTTGTGATTTGTTATGTCAGCAACAGAAAACTAATATAGATTTCTGTTTATGCTTTTTCCCAAAGATATCTCTTTTGAATCCACCCTCCTTTTCTTCACATACTTCCCTTGTATCCTTACACTTTAAAGAAAGCAAGCCAAGTTTTTAGCTTGACATCCAGCACAACCCAACTCTTGGTTTCAGCCAAACTTTCTCATCTGATCTCTCACAGTGTTTCTAAATAACACTATAAACATTAGAGTTTCATCCGAACTACACTGATCTTTTACTCTTAAAATTAAATGCATACACAGGATTTTGTTATTATTGTAAAAGAGAAAAATACCTCAAACAAAACATTTTGAAAGGGCATTTCTTGGTTTATGTAACCGAAAAATCCAGTAATAAAGCTTGCATTAATCAAAGCTATATCCAGATCCTTGAATAATATCTTCAGGTATCTGTCACAATCCTTTGTCTCTATGTGTTTCTGTTGACTTTCTTCTCACACTTTCTTTTCAAGATAGCACCAGGTTTGCATTCTACAGATACTGCAAACTAGTAGAAAGAGTACTTTCTGAAATGCCCCAACAAACGTATCAAATATGGCTGCGATTTAGACTCAATTTCCCAGAAAGCAGAGATCGAAGCAAGGATTCAAGTGCTAACACCATTTTTTTTTTAGAGGTTCAAGCTAAGGCAATGAAGGTAAGGGAAAAACACAAGTGAGATAAATAATGATGTGCTACATCACAATACAAGGCTTTAACACACTACTTATTCTTCAGAATGTGCTGCAGAGCGACAGCTGCAGTAGTCCCAGTTGGCATATTCACCAGGCACATGAGACTTCCCAACGACTGAACGGAGAACCCTTACCTGTGACTCACAACAAGAAAAAGAAAGTGGAATCTGCCTACCTCCCATTTTCTATTATTTGATGTTGCTCTCACAAAGTCAGATCCTCTATCTCACACTATGGTATTTACCCAAATCTCACAGTGGAGTGACAACCTGCACAATAAGTGTTTTTAATCTAAAAAGAGATAAAAGAGAAGAATGTGGTTAAGGGAATCTGGGGAACACACTGTTTATATATCCAAACAGGCTCTTAATGGTCCAACTTAGGTTATGTGCCTATTTCTGAACCAGTTGCTCTAGCTGAGGGCTATGGAGTTTTGACTGGGAAGCCTTTGGTCACATGTCTATCCCTGAAGCCAGAGATGGGTGGGTATCTGCTCACATGTAAAAAATGTGGATTTATAAGATCAAGCGTGCTATTATTGCAAAAAGGGGTAAAGGATGCCGGACAGGCTAAAGCAACAAATATCAACCTCTCAAATCTCTAAGTCAACAATAACACCTAAAACTATCCTTCAAGATTCACTATCAACGCTTCTAAGAGATCTCTGGAAATGTCTCATGACGACTCAGTACGTACAGTGTTATATCGCTCACATCAACTCGTCACTCACTGTTTATCCTATAATATTTTATATCATGTAGTAGACTTTAAGCTCTGGATGTGTTATATAAGAGTTGTTGAAAAACATGTAGATACACACACACACACGGAGAATTTATTTATGTATTTTTAGAAAATATTTATTTAACCTCATTACATGCTAGGCACTATTCTGTACAAAGAAGAGTACAAAGCCATGACTTTCAGAAGAGCTTTGTCTAGAAAAAAAATTTAAACAGACCATTATAATTTGATTTGAAAAGTTATTATAATACTACATACTACACATACTGCATGATTCAGGCCCTCAGCAGGAAACTGAGCCCAATCTAAGAAACTATATATAGACTACATACACATGTGAGCAGGGTTAAGGGGTGCTGAGGTATCCATAGACTAGCAACAATAGGAATACATCCCTAAGATGAAATCATCCCTAAGATGAAAAAGAGCAAAAAGAGGAAACAGAGCTCTGTAAAACAGGGTGAACTAGAGTCATGGAGGAAAAACTGACAATGGAAAGGGGTCACGGTGGACACACCTACGTTTAAGGAACAAAGCTTAAAACATGTAGAGATCAGGAAAAAAGTCTCCTTTTCCCACTGACTCCTTTCTTCTCCCATCTTGCAAGATTTCCTCTGGGTACGTCCCATAGACTTAGCCCAAATAGGTGCTCAAACGTAATAGTGGTGAAAGTGGGAGAGCACTTGGAGTCAGGCCCCTGGTCATTGGGCAGGAAAGAAAAGGGTGAACAATGGATCTGGGTACCTGGAGTGATGGCTGGGCAAAGGCAGAAGAAGATGAATGCACACTCACTTTGGAAAAACATGGAAGAATGTGTGTGTCTGAGTGTGTTTAAGTAGCAGGGAAGGGAGACCCTCAGGGAGGAGACTCAATAGAAAGATAGCAGTCATTCCAAGTGAAGACAACTGCACAAAGACGTGAGAAGATCTGGGATGGCATGATCAGAGTGCCTCCAGGGAGCAGGTATTGCCTGGAGGAATCTGGAAAAGTATCCATAACCGATACCATATTTCCTCTTTATTTCTTGAAGAGCCACAAATACGGGCAGCTATTCACTGAACAGTATTGTTGAATGAATGACCAAATGGATTAACTAACGTTTCCCTTATGTTGATTTCTACACAAATCAAGAATGACAGGTCTGGGGACTTCCCTGGTGGTCCAGTGGTTAAGACTTCACCTTCCAACACAGGGGGTACAGGTTTGATCCCTGGTCAGGGAGGTAAGATCCCACATACCTCACGGCCAAAAAAAACCAAAACATAAAAAAAACAGAAGCAATATTGTAACAAAATCAATGAAGACTCTAAAAATGGTCCACATCAAAAATAATCTAAAAAAAAAAAAGAATGACACGTCTGGTATTTCTGATCATCATAATACAATTCTGGTATATACTCTCTTGTGAAATATGTCTTGATAATTCGACCTCACTGACTGGATTACCATTTTTATAGCCTTTTTTTCATTGTTTGAAATAAATAATTCACTCTGGGATGGAGATATTGAGTAAAACTTTATACCAAGATTTGTATATGATTTTTCTGGTAGTATCTTAAATTTCAAAGGAATTGGAGAGTAAGTAGCCTTTGTAATTACTATCATCTTTATTTAATTAAAATGAACTTCAGAAGTTTACAAAATAAAGCCTAAAATGTTAATAATGATTAGAAACAAAATAAAAATTGAAAAAAAGAACATATAATCAATATTTTTCCATTCCAATACCTACAAAGTGCATCGGTTCTGATAGATAATCCAGTGTCTTTAAAGTCAACTGAAGAAATAAGAACTATAAACTACTTGAGTTAAGTCCCTTTAGGACAAACTGACATTTGGTGCTACCCTATGCAAACTCTACATTTATCAGCTTAGGCAGATGTCATCATCACAACAACTTTTCTTGAGATTTCTAATGCACTTATCTCTAAGACAAGAGCATTGCCATTTCATTTAGCCTTCACAATGATCCTGTGAAGAAGGGACTTTTATAGGTGAGGAAACTGTTTCAAAGAGTTTGCATAAAAATAAACATATTAAACCGTGGAGCTGATATTCAAACTGAGATCAGTCCACACCCTGAATCGTTAGGCTTTCCTGAATACATGGTATACTGTTTTTCTAATGAAAGTTCTTGACTTATTTATATATGTCTGTAAGGCAACCAATCTTGAGGATCTAGTTCAAATGTTCTACTCCCTGAAATCATTGCCTACTGCCCCAGCCAGAAGGGACTGCTCTCTATCTTTGAGTTTCTATGCTTTGTGATTTGAGCATAATTAATATTTGTTTTGAGTATACCATGATAGAGGCTGTATTTTACAACATTTCTATTGAAAAAAATGCATTCAGAAAAGCAAAAATATAATATACAACTTGATGAATTTCTACATAGGAAACATACCCTTGTAACCAGCACCCATACCAAGAAACAGAACATTACCAGAATAACAGAAACTCCTTTTTGTTCCTTTCCTACTCCTATCCCCTAAAATAACTGTTACTCTGATTTCTAAGAGCATACACTAGTTTGGGGCAGGTATTACTTTAAGTGCTGTATATATAATTTAACATTCACAACCATTCTAGGCACAGAGAGAGAGAGTAAATAACCTACTCGAAATAATACAGCTGCTGAACAGTGCAGAGTTAGGATGACAGGGGCAGAGAGAAAGAGAGAGAGATTGGAGGATAGTGTGCTGTTGGGAGAAGGATGGGACCATAAGCCAAGGAATGCAGGAGCCTCTATAAACTAGAAGAGACAAAGAAATGGATTCTCCCCTTGAGCCTCAAGGAGTACAGCCTTGCTAATCCATAGATTTCTGACCTCCAGAACTATAAGATAAGAAAGATGTGTTGTTTAATGCCACCATGTTTGTGGTGATTTGATACAACAGCAATAAGAAATTAATCACCTTTTGCTAAAAATTGTGGGACAAGAAACTCAGATGTTCTGATTGCATATGGAAAGAAAAGAAAGAGAACCTCAGATTAAAGTAGAAAAAATAATTTAATAGCTGGAATAGTTTAAGAATTTACATCAATTATCTAGAAAGAAATTAGACAGATAATAGAATTCACTCCTTTATCCTTTATTGTATTTGAATATGATAATGTTCAATTGTATGGAATGGTAAAAATTTTATATAATTTCCCTGGCACAGATTGGTTAAATCCATCTCCAGTTAAATAAAATATTGTCATCTTCACATAAAAGCTTGTACTGAAGAACTTCTGCAAGATTTACTATAGATTAAAGTATGTTCTTAATTTATTTTTGCAAAATCTAAAATTTTAAGAGTGAGGAAGATTTACAGTGTGCCAATTTAGGCAGGTATGTGTGTATGTTTGTGTGTGTGTGCTGAATCGCCATCTGGTTCCATATTAACAAGAGTTACTCTGAGTAAACAAAAACAAAAAAACCTTAACAAAATTTAGAATTCAAATGTCATGTATTCTCCTATATGAAATTCTTTCAGTCAACTAAATTTTAGAGGTTGCAAAGTGTCACACTGGGGCCAGTTACGGAAATAACTTGGTACAGAATTGGAGTAGGCAGAACCACAAAGGTTAGGGTAAGCATGTGGTAAGCTGAATAATGGCTCCCTAAAAGATGCCCATGTTCTAATGTCTGGAATCTGTGAATGTTACCTTCTATGACAAAAAAGGACCTTGCAAATGTAAGTAAGTTAAAGATCCTGAAATGGGGAGATGATCTTGGATAATTCAGGTGGCACTTAAATGCATTTACATGTACCCTTATAAGAGAAAGTCAGAAGATGTGACACAGAAGAAAAGGAGAATGTGACCACAGAGTCAAAGATCTAAAGTATGTGGCCACAAGCCAAAGAGGGCCAGCTGTCACTGGAAGCTGGTAAGGCAAGAAACAGATTCTGTCGTAGAGCTTCCAAACAGAGTGCAACCCTACTGGCACCCGGATTTCAGCCCAGTTACACTGGATTTCAGACTTCCGGCATCTAGAACTATTCTAGAATACATTTCTGTTGTTTTAAGCCAACAACTTTATGGAAATTTGTTACAGCAGCTGCAGGAAACCAATATAGATTTCAGCACCTGAGAATGGGGCACTGCTGTAACAAATACCTAAAAAGTTGGAAGTGGCTTTGGAATCAAATAATGAGTAGAGGCTGAAAGAAGTTTGAGGTACAGGATGGAAAAAGCTTACCGCCTTAAACAAACTGTTGGTAGGAATATGGGCATTAAAGGCTCTGTTGGTGAGGGGTCAGAAAGAAGAGCATGAGAAAGAAAGAATATATTATCTTAGAGAACACGTATACTGTCATAAACAGAATATTGGTAGAAATATGAACGATAAAAGCACTGCTGCCTGAGAACTCAGAAGGAAATGAAGAACATGATTTTGGGAACTGGAGAAAAGGGCATCCTTGTTACATAGTGACAGAAAGCCCAGCTGAATTCTGCCCTTCAACTATGAGGAAAGCAGACCTCATAAGCAATTAACTTGAGTATTTACCTAAGAATTCCAAGCAATGTGTTGAAGGTGTGGCTGGATTTCTTTTTGATGAAAATAAAATATATGAGGAAAGAGATAAATTGAGAAAGACAGGGCAAACAGAAAGAAAGCAGGTCTTAATGATTCAGGAAATTCTCAGACTATCCAGATGGCAAAAGATGTTAAAACTAGGAAATTCACTGTTAGGAAAGTGTGCTCTGAAGAGAAAGCCATGGGTATGGTTGGGCAACCACTAGCTAGTGCCTGAAAAGGATCAAAAGGTGAGAGCATCACCTCACACAGAGGGTTCTTTGAAGAGATTAAGCCTATGACTCATGGATGCCCTCAAGTATCTCAACAGAAGCCAAGAATAAAGATGAAATTATATAGAAAAGATCTAAAAAACAAACAAACAATATTCATCGGGTTCCTTTTAAGTTTTATTCTCCAAGCCAGTAGTTTTTTTTTTGTTTTTTTTCTTTTGATTTTTTTTTTGCGGTACGCGGGCCTCTCACTGTTGTGGCCTCTCCCGTTGCGGAGCACAGGCTCTGGACGTGCAGGCTCAGCGGCAATGGCTCACGGGCCCAGCCGCTCCGCGGCATGTGGGATCTTCCCGGACCGGGGCACGAACTTGTGTCCCCTGCATCGGCAGGCGGACTCTCAACCACTGTGCCACCAGGGAAGCCCCAGTAGTTTTAATATATATTATTTTATTAAAAATCGATATCACCTTTGTGAGTAAAATATAATTGTTCCCAATTTATATGTACAAATATATCCGTTTTTTGGTTGCAAGCAACAGAGACCACTGCAATTAAATTAAAAATGGAAGTTAGTGAAAAGTTATCAGGCAGCTCATAAAAGTGAAGGAGAAAATAAAATATGACATTGGAAGGAGAAAATCCAGGTGAGTTTTGGGCAACCAGGACAAATAGATAATGCCTTCAGGAAGATTTTACCAGAATGAATCAGTTCTAAATCTTTTCTATATTTGCATCACTTTGCTCAGGAGTTCATTTCCGTGTAGGGAGAGGCTGGTTGACTTAATTCGTGTGAAGAATTTACACCTTGCTCCTCATGAGGGCAGAATAACTGAATGAAAAGTCCCATTAAGAACATACGCAATGGGAAAGAGAAGTTCCCAGAAATGAAGGGAGATGCTAAAGGAAAGTAGAATGGATGCTAACCAGACTAAAAACACACAGGAAAAGAATGTCTCCTTCAGTGATGGCTAGAGTGTCCCATTGTCTTTCCCAAAGCTGTCTATCTAGGTCATAGCTGAGCCCTGACAAAGACTACTTGATTTAAATAAGAGTCTATGCATCTATAATATAGCTGCTAACCTTCTCCCAGGGGGTTCAGTGCTTCCATATATACAATGAGGAAATAAGGTATGTATAACCTCTAAGGGATCTTCCAACTTTTGGTGTCCTTCTTATATGATCCAGCTTGTTGCTTTGAGGCACTGGATGGTTTTTTATCATTGACAACAGATATATTCACTTCATTCTTATTTACATAGATGGAAACTATGTAGTGACAAGGTCTCTTCAAGGCTGGAATACTTCCTTAACAACACGAACAAAATTGCATATGGTATCAATCTTGTCCCACTGACTTGACTGTAGTGATTTAAAAGCTTTCATTCTTTGAATTCAAAAATCTAATTTTTAATGCACTCTGTCAGCTGTCTTCATGGATTGTAAATTAGTTTCTGTCATCCTGACAGACTCTCAGATAAACTGAAACTTAACTAGGGAAAAAGGATAAAATGTTAAAAAACAATTTGGTTCTGAATAGAATAAACGTGATATATATTTTGGTTACTTTCCCTCTAAATTGTCATTGGTTTCTCTGCAGTGGTGAGCTGATGAGTCCATGTGATGATCAACTACTTCTGTAATTTACTGTCTGACAACAGATTGTAAGCAAATTGCCAGGCTGACTTTGAGTGAACCCATTAAGCATTATTCCTTTCAAACACACTGACCTGAAGAAAAGACTCAAATCATTTTATTCACCAGCATAACCTAAAATTACTGAGCATTTCAGCTGTTATTTCCTCCAAGTGTTCACTTTAATTGGGTGAGTAATCATTTTACTTGAAAAAAAAAATCCATTAGGTTGACCAAAGGTGGGTGAGAAGGCAATAGTGTGGTTCTCACTGGTAAAGAACCAGAAGACAGGGAAATTCAGCTAGGGAGAGAAGGGGCATGACCCAGGGAGAGAAGGAAGGATAGAGTGGGGAAGAGAGACAGAAACACAGAGAAATTAGGAAAATGGTATTTAATGACATAGGAAAGTCTGACTACCCAAGGCTTTCTATATTAATACTCCAAAGTGCTGGGTTCTCTCAAAATACATATAACCATCCACATTTGTAAAGCAATTTACTACTTAAATGTAAAGCCACCTCCCTCCTCAGAATCTCAAAATACACTTTAAGTTACAAAGAGCTCCATTTACAGGTGGGGAACCTGAGGCTCCATGAGGACAAGTGATTTAATCCACAGCTGGTTGATGGCAGAAACTACATCAGAACCAGGCCTCTACCTCCTCCACCCAATGTAATTTCCATCCCACCTCACTGCCTTTATACCAGAGTTCCTTAATTCACTTCCACCATTCAATTAGATCCTTCTTTCCACGGAACTTCCTTGAGAAAGCTTTTGCTGTTGTTTCTGAGAATGTTCTCCCCCAAGTAACCCTATAATCTTTGAAGACAGCCTTAGATTAAGGCTCTGACACTTCTGGACTCTACAAGGATGACTACCACCTTTTCATACTGGTTGAGGCGATAAAGCCTTTGTCCAATTTAACCTGAAGAAAACTACTTAACCGGCAGAGAAGAAGTGTTGCGTGGGCACCCTCCACTTGGGTACCCTTCCTTCTAATACTTAATTGGCTATCTGTCATTGGAAACACAGTTAAACCATTTAGGTCCCATGTCTAAAATGAGAATAGGAATATCATTCCTGTAAGAATTATATGAGCTAATGCATGGAAAAGCATGTTGCCCATGTAAGGTATTAATATTAATGAGATAATTCTCCAAAATGAGGACTAATGTTTACTTGAAACAGTCTGTGTGATGACTGAGCCTTGTGCAGAAATGGGGAGAGTATGTGGCAGAATGTCTATAGCAGATACTATTAGTACCTCACCCATGTCTCGTAGGGACTCACCAATCCCATACTCACTGTAGCTTCCTAAGGCAACCACTGGAGGAATTTCTCTGGCCTGCTTGGCTAGTGACAGTGACACCAGGATTGTAGAATCTGATATCCCCAGAGAATACCCCTCAACCGAGAGTTGAAGGACAAATATTCCAGATTCTTCTCCCCTTAAGTGGAGCAATGCTAAGGAATTGTTTTTTAACTATAATGTTTGTTGTACTAGAGTGTCAATAACCTTAAAGGAATAGGTCCCGAAGAAGTGAATAAATCAAATGGAACATTTTTTATGTTTACTCCCTCCTCATGTCCTCCCTTTGTGACTGTCTGGCATCACTGCCTTCATGCAGAGTATGTGGACATGCCAGTTAACTAACCATGGCATTTTATGACCCTATGAGAGGAATAAATGTCAAGAATGTACAAATATTAGGACACTTTCCTCTATAAATCATAGCGCTGAGGGCTTCCCTGGTGGCGCAGTGGTTCAGAATCTGCCTGCTAATGCAGGGGACACGGGTTCGAGCCCTGGTCTGGGAGGATCCCACATGCCGCGGAGCAACTAGGCCCGTGAGCCACAACTACTGAGCCTGTGCATCTGGAGCCTGTGCTCCGCAACAAGAGAGGCCGCAATAGTGAGAGGCCCGCGCACCGCGATGAAGAGTGGTCCCCGCTCGCTGCAACTAGAGAAAGCCCTTGCACAGAAACGAAGACCCAACACAACAAAAATAAATAAATTAATTAATAAACTCCTACACCCAACATCTAAAAAAAAAAAAAAAAATCATAGCGCTGAACTCACTGGCGGTGGTGTAAATCTTGAAAAATCAAAGAAGGTAGCCTCAGGATCTTCTCTTGTATTTTTTTTTTTAAATGGTTGATAGGATGAAAGGAGGGGCAACTAGAGTAAAAAGATGGAAATTTATTTCCATTCCAGAGACTATCAAATCTTTGTAAAATATTTTCTTTATTTTGTCTTTACTTCAAGCTTTAACTAATTCATTGCTTGACTCAAGGAACACATTAAATGTATACGACAAATATCATTAAAAATCTTCTGGTCTAGTGATCTATTTCAAAGGTCAATTGTAAGTCACTACAGTACACTAAGGTCATGGAAGCAAAAGGAATGTATCCTAATAGTCACACCTGTATTTGTAAATCTAACTTCACCTGCATATCTATTTATCTACCTTGGAACATAATTATTATTCATGCAACGAACAAACCAACTCACATGCACACATACACACACAAATGTACATATATATATAAATGTATGTGTGTGTGTATATATATATATACACATACATACGTATATAAAAATACACATATTTATGCATGTTTGTGTGCGTGTGTCAGTTTATTAGTTATTAATTATTAATTACAGAATTAGTATACAGAGAAGCCCACATGTTTTGGAACCAGACTGCTTGTGCTTGAATCTCAGTTCTGCCACTTATGATCTGGGTGACCATGAGCAAGTTACTTAATCTCTCTGTGCCTCAGTTTCCTTATTTTTTTCCTTAAAAAGGGATGACAATTGTACCTGCCTCTTAGAGCTATTCTGAGGATTAAATGTGTTAATATAGGTACATATACAGCCCAGCAAAGAATAAGGACTATATCAGCATTAGCATTACCTTCACACATATTCTATCAACCTATATTATACACACATTACCCACATAATATATATATAAATATGTATATATATACACACACATAAGAATTCATCCATATATGTTGCTGAATACTATACAGGTATAGTATAATTATTACATGCATGTAGCATAATGAGTAGACAATGTGATTTTGGTGATGATGTTGACTATTCCCATTAACAGGCAATCCCCCTCCTGTGGTGAGTTAAGCAGGGCCTCACTGGGTGCTCCATGATAACTCCAACCCTGAATAATTAAAAGCCCTCCTAGCACCACTTGAAATACATCTTCTAAAATCATTATTCAATTCTCCCCTTACAGGTCAAATTATTTGCTTCCACTTTCAAATGAAGTTATCAATCCCTTTAAAAGAAATAAAAAACAAAAATAATAACATAAATAATCATAAGCTGTCACATTAATTCCTCCTGGGTGTCTCTAGATAGTATATTCCTTCCCTGATTGGCTTGCTGATCTGAGATTAATATTCAGTGCACCCTGCAGTCACTCTTTTCCACAGAGTTCTGATAGGGAGGATCTAACAGAAGAACAAAGAGAAAATTCAACTATTTGGTGTCGTGGCTACTCAGGAACTCCCATGCCATATTATTTCTAGGAAGGACTATAAGGATTTATAAGGATTTCCATTACACACTGTTGAAATCATCGTGTGTTGGGATAATTATAGGAAAATTAGAAAATAAAAGGCAATAGAAAATTTAAATGCTACCCATGCTTACGTCTCTGAACTCATCACTTCTCCCTCACTGCCCTGAGTCTCTTCACCCAAATGACACTGTCAGACCCCAGGTGGTATCTTTGCCTAGCACCCCCTGTGAACTCTGCATTGATTCTAGTAAATTCAAATACCTGCTCCTTATTGGAAAATGTTAATGCTAGATATGTATGTGTCAAGATAACTGCAGGCTTCATTTGGAGGAAGAAAGGCCAAAGGGAACTAATATTTATGGAGAGACGACTATGTTTCAGACATTTTACTTTGTGTGCTTTATCTTACTTAATCCTCACCTCAAGTCTCTGAGACATTATTATATTCAATGCATAACTGAGGAATCAGAAGCTTAGACAGGTTGATTAATTTGCCCAATTCCACATACTGACAAACCACACAGGCAGGATTTGAATCCAGGCCTATCCTACACCAACATTCATGCTGTTCTACTTTTACGGCACTGCTGATGTAACAGCAATTTAGGGCAAAAAATCTCATGGCTGGATTCATTGAATATAGAAACTTTCCCATGACCATTTCACAGAAACTCATTTTTATACACAAAAAGTAGCTAAATGTAGAACAGTAGTATGGATCATGTTCTTTGACGTATCTCCCATCAGAGGCAGGGTCTGTGTGTCCTCTCCTTGAACCTGGATGAGGTTGTGACTATTTCAAGCCATAGAGGACGGCAGAAGTGACAAAAAGGATTTCTGAGAAGGGCCATAAAAGGCATTTGAATTTCCCACATGTTTGCTGAAACACTTACACTTAGAGCCCTGAATGGCAATGAGAAGTTGGACTTCCCTGGGGCCACCACGTTGTGAGGAAGCCACGCCAATAGGGATGCTTTGGTGGAAAGTCCTTGTCTTTGAGTCACCCCCAGCCCAGAATCCAGACATGTGATTGAATGTAACTCACCAGCCCTGTCATTTTCCCAGCAGAGGACCTAAACATTTTAAACACAGATGGGCTCTACCTTGTCTGCTGCCTGAATTCCTGACCTCAGAATTCTTTGGGCATAATAAATGAGTTATTTTAAGCTAGTAAATTTTCGTATGCTTTGATATGCAGCAAAATAATGGAAACCAACAGCTGAGCTATAAAAGTATGTAAGGCACAATTCTCAACATTGCGAAGAAAACAAAGCTGAAAGTCATTGTGGTCCCTGAATACAAATCTACAAAGAAAAAGACATACACGCTATTATTTCTGATTCTAGAACGAATCCAACAAAGAAGGAAGTTTCTTTCCAGTTAGTTCGTAAAAATGAAAAATGAGTAATACTTTGAGAGAATCAGAAGTACAATAATGTTCCAAAAAAAAGAATCATGTGAACTAACTTCATAGCCTCTTTTTAGGAAGGACACTGAGTACAGAATTATCAGACTATTTAATCTGCGGGGAAACGTGAGAAGTCAGATAAAGCTAGGTCATTAAGATTTTTTAATATCCTGCTTGGGAGTTTCCATAGATAAGGTAGATCCTCAAAGATACTGAGCTTTACAAGGACATTTCTGATGGTATTCAGAGGACAGATTGGAAGTCAAGAAACAGATGATAGGAAAAATAATTAACAGATTTTTTTAATATTCTGGATCAAGGATGACAAAACCCAAATAAAGTCAGTATTCATGAGAATATAGAAAATGGGAATGTACAACTAATTTGGTTTTTTTGTTTGTTTGTTTTAGGGGAAAAGGAAGTGATGCAACCAAAGAAAGTGAGGAAAATCATGAAGCACCTGGTATGTCACAGTAGAGGAAACGCATGGTGATAAGAATATAATTTTAAGATACATTCTGTATATTTTAATAACAAAGAAGTGTGTGTGTGTGTGTGTGTATGTGTGTGTAAAGAAATCCAGTCACTGCTGATACAAGGCAGAGTGCATTAGAGATTCCTTTCTATTTAACTTTCCTTGAGCCTCTACAGTACATGTGCACTGGGTTTTGTGTTCCTTTCACATTTACTTCTAGACAAAACCCTTGGAAATGTATTAGTACATTTCCCATCTACCCACATTCTTTAATACAATTCAATTTCACTTAAAATCATCATTTTTCAAAATGGCTTAGTTAATATAAAGTTTCTGCATTTTCCCACCTCAGTCCCAATAAATTTTATAATTATTAGCCTAAAGGAGGTGGGGTGGGGAAGGCAGGGAACTGAAGCAGGCTCTTTATTACATGCTTTGTAGGACTACATGTGATCGCCTAACCACTGAAACACATCTGCCATATCTTATACTCCTCACATGTCTCATTCTATACCTAATATAATCATATCTGATTATTTGTCATATATGATTATTAAGTAAAGTACTTAAAGACTGGTGTTCTTACTATAATGAGGCTATAGAGATGAAAAATAAACTTTAAAAATTATGAAAATAGAGAAAGAAAATGAAATAGAAGAGTGTAAAGGTAAGAGAAATGCATTCATTCACTCAACAAATACTTACTGAATATTTACTATTGGCCAAACACTGTTCCAAGTGCTGAGAATGCAATAGTGAATAAAATAGGTAAAGTCCCTGCCTTCAGGGAGCTTACACACACTTGGAGAGAAAGTGGAGAAAATAAGCAAGTAAAATTCAAATATATTAGTTATATGTACTTCGGCAGACATTCAGTAGGTGAAAGAGGAGAGGGACTTCTGGAGAAAATAGTAGGGATGGCATGACATTTGATCAGTCAATCAAATAAGCAAATGGAGGTGAGAAATGAAAATGATGCAAATTTCTGGGGAGAAGGCATTTCAGGCCAAACAAGTAGAGTCCCTGAGGCACAAGCATGCTTGACATATTGGAGGAACAGCAAGGAAACCTCGGGAGAGGAATGATCTAGCAATGAAACAAAGATTAAATTAGAGAAATGATAGGGAGTGAGAGGCTGTCAGGTCATAAGTGGTCTTCTAAGTCAAAGAAGCTTGGAGAGAATTAAAAGTAGCCTGGACTCATGATCTGGGTCCTGTCTCTGCTACTGCCTAGCTCTGAAATCTTAACAAGTCACTCAACTTCTGAGCCTTATTTCTCTCTTGCCTTAAACAGAGATGATATTGAATTACACTCATTTCCTGTAGGGGTCAAGTGAGATAATGCAATGTAATGCTAGGAAGTGCTTAGCACGGCGTCTGAAAACAATGGGAAAAAATAATGTTATTGCAGTTATTTTAGATAATACATAATGAAAACCTCAAATATACTACTTTTGAGAGTGGGATGGTGGGGTTAGTATCCTAAACTTTTCAACTATAACATATCCTGAGGATTCTTTGACTACAAGAGATGAAAAACTGTTCAAGACAACTGGTAAAGGAGTTTTGGAAATGTGATGAGGGATGGCGAGGATTAATCGAAGTGTACTTTTGTACCTGCATCCTCATACCTATGGCCTCTCCATGATTCACTGTGCCATGAAGAAAAAAGAAAACATAAGTTGCAATAATAATTTTTCAATAATTATTACTGAATCAATAATAAGTAAAAGCATTGGCTAAAGTGTAATTAATATTAATAGTATTAATAAATAAGATTCAATAATAGTTATTCTTATCTCTGTCAATTCTGTTTAATACTTTGTTAGAATCTGAGGAACAGCAAATATTTCTCTTGGATATTTACAAGAAGTGACCATTTAACTAGTTTTGGATTGCATATAATTTTTCCACCTTTCAACCACAAGTTGAAGCCCAATCTTTGGAGTTTATGATTTCTATTCAAGACGGTATCACTCTAAAAACTTACTTGGCATTTGAAAATTTTCCTAATTTTTAGGAATGTGGATCAAGATAATTTTTAGAATCAAGATCAACCTTAATCCTGACGTTTTTGTCTATGTGTAAGACTGGAAGCACCTAACCATTGATTTCTGCACTACATTCAAGGGCTAGTACCAAGTGGAAAGGGGTTGAAAAGGAAAGGAAAGCTATCTGTTCTGAGTATTGTCCAAAAGTGAGTTAAGGTGCAGAGGCACACCAGCTCTACCCTTCCCACTCCAGGCAGAGAATCTCATCACCTAGAACAGTCTCCCCAAACAGTTTGGGAATTCCACATTTCCAGGAGTTCACTTTACTTCTGATGTATTTCTCTGATGTACTTTTCTTTGAAAAACTGAACTTAGATATCTCTCTTGCTTCTCTGTTCAATGTCTTTGTATTTGAGACAGGATAATATCACATCCTTGTTAAAAACCTACTGGGGATCCTTATTGCCTAGAAGAGTACTTCCCAAAACTGTTCTGGGGGGCATCTTCAGGACTTACATAGAAAAAGTTTTCTTGGTCAAATACATATAGGAAATGCTGGGTTAAATCAAGGTAAGCAGATTTCTGACTGAAAGAATTCTCGGATCTTCTTAGTGGTAAATGTGTGTTTCAATCTCCCAAGAGGAAGATATACAGTCAAAAATCTTCTAATTTTATGTACATTGATGAATGACATTTTTGAGATGGCTACTAGGTGTTCTGTGAAATTTAGATTGGGAATTTCTTAGCTTGGACTTCAAGACTGTCCACTATCTGGTATAATTTACTACTCCATTGACATTTCCTCTCACTCCTCATAGCAATTTCCATGCTTTGACCACATAAACTAATGCCTATTCCTTGAAGAGAATGTTTTTAATGTTCTCTGCCTCCATTCCAGAGGGAACACTGACAAGTAAACAAACCATTTTGATATAGAGACTATCTTAATGTCTTTTCATATCAAACCCATAGCCTAGCAAAGCCATTAGTACTTGATTACTAGAATAAATAATTGAATCAACTGATACAGCTATAGATATAGTCAAGCTAAAGATTACTCTTATTCCTCATATTTCTTCTTTCTCATTACATGAGTATCTAATTTTCTAGACAACATAACGAAGATCATTTCATTTTGATGAAAAATTTTTATCATCCATTAAGTAAGAATAAGCATTCTTTTGTCTGAAAATGCACAAGCTTTCCTATGAGATTCGATTAGCATTTTTCTCCAAAATTAGAGATTATCAGTGCAAATTTATTACATTTATTACGTTTCCATATTTCAAATTTCACTGGTGTGAACCCACTGAAGGAAATTATAGTATGTAATAATAATAGAAAAATAAAAGAGAGAGAGAGAGAAAGCCGAGGAGAAAAAGGAAAAGAGAGGGACACACTTGTGAACGTCACACAATAGATAAAATAGATAGATTCCTGGCAACTTAGTGATATATACACAAATGGAAAACAGCATAAAATTTGATGCCCAAAATTACAGTTCTACAAATTTAATTCAAGGAAATAAAAACAAGTGTGCAAATATTTCTATACATATGGCAAATACTCGTTGCTTTACTTGTAATAGGGGGAAAATGAAGACCACAGTGTTGTCCAACAATAGAGCATTTGTTACATACATGATAGTATTACATTCTGTGGATAGTTTAGATAGTCATAAAAATAATGTTACAGACAAAAGGAAAAGACAACCTGCTGAATGGGAGAAAATATTTGCAAATGATATGAACCATAAAGGGCTAATATCCAAAATGTATAAAGAGCTCGTACAACTCAGTATCATAAGCAAAGAACTGAATTTTAAAATGGGCAGAAGACCTGAATAGATATTTTTCCAAAGAAGATATACAGATGGCCAACAGGCACGTGAAAAAATGTTCAACATCACTAATCATCAGAAAAATGCAAATCAAAACCACAATGAGATATCACCTCCCACCTTTCAAAATGGCTATCATCCAAAAGTCTACAAATAATTAATATTGGTGAGGATGCAGAGAAAAGGGAAACCTAATAAATGGTTGATGGGATTGTAGATTGGTGCAGCCACTATGGAAAACAGTATGGAAGCTCCTCATAATACTAAAAATAAAAGCACCATATGATCCAGCAATTCCACTTCAGGGTATACATCCAAAGAAAACAAAAACGTTAATTCAAAAAGATACATGCACACAAATGTTCACAGCAGCATTATTTACAACAGCCAAGATATGGAAGCAACCTAAGTGATGTATATATAAAGAAGACACAAGATATATACATACACACACAATAAAACATATTATATATATACACACAATGGAATATTAAAAGAATGAAACTCCGCCATTTCCAACAACATGGATGGACTTAGGGAGTATTACCCTTAGTGAAATGAGACAGAGAAAGACAAATACTCTATGTTATCATTTCCATGTGGATCTAAAAAATAAAACAAACAAATGTATATAACAAAACAGAAAAAGACTCACAAATACAGAGGAACAAACTAAGTGGTTACCAGTGTAGAGAGGTTGGGGGGAGGGGAGAGATAGAAGTATGGGATTAAGAGACACAAACTACTATGTATAAAATATATGAGCTACAAGGATATATTGCACAGCACAGGGAAATATAGTCATTATTTTGTAATAATTTTAAAATGGAGTATACTCTATAAAAACATTGAATCACTATGTTGTACAGCTGAAACTAATATACTATAAGTCAACTATACTTCAGTTAAAAAAAAAACTTTAAACCAGTTTGAACTTCACATGCTTTGGGGAGATATCAGAAATATTATCAAATGAAAGAATCTATTCAATTCAGAATAGCATTAAAATAATCAACTTTTAATTAAGGAGCTAAAACTAAAAAATATATATTACAGAACACTCTTTCAAGCTCTGTTTCAAAGAGTCATCAAGGGATTGCTGGTTCAATCCTAACCTAACAATTTAAGTTTATAGGTGTGCATAGTCTGTTTCTCAGAAGGGCATAACTTTGAGAGACATCTGGACATTCTATAAATACAAAATTATTCTGCACACCTCCCTTTAGTGTCAAGACAGGCACAAGATGAATATTATTTTTCTCTCTCCCCCTTTCTTGCCTCAGGATTCCATAAACTGAACTGCTGAGATTCTTTGGGACTGTTTTGGAAGTAGAAGAAGGTTATTGTCAAGTGAACTGTGTCTGTTCTGCTTCATGGTTCTGTTTGCAGACCTGAAGCAGATGTGCAGGCAAATTCAATTTACCTTAATTCATCCCAGTTTAATTAGCAGCTGGGTTACTCCTGGCTCCAGGAAAGCAAGAGAATGACAGCATAACAGAGTGTCTGTCCTCTAGAAACAACTTTCCCCTCCGGAAAGCTACTTGATCAATAGATAAATCTTACTATGTTGACACCAAAAGGGACAGACTTCTAATACCAGTTAATTCTAAACAAAACCACTCTCCTCAGCTTCAAGAAAAACTCGTGTCTTATGTGAATATATGTTGTATTATTGGAAATGGCAGATGCATTAAGACATAATCCTCTAACCAAAGTTGAGAATTAAGTTCACATTTGCAAATTCTCCATCATCTAGGAAATTTGGGGGGAGCAGAAGGTCTTATGGAAATTAATTTAAGGTAGAATGGAGTAAAAACGATCAGGTATAAATCTATTATACCATTATATTAATTAAGTATAGAAATATCACGCCTTAAGAAGCATCACTCTATTTCTCTTTTTAAATTTATTGTGGTAAAATGCACATAACATAATCTTAACCATTTTTAAGTATATAGTTCAGTGGTAGAAAATACATTCATAATGTTGTGCAACCATCACCACCATCCATTTACATAAGTTTTCATCTTATAAAAGTAAAAGTCTATGTCCATTAAACAATAATCCTTCATTTCCCTTTCCACTCAGCCCCAGGTAACCACTATTCTACCTTTTGCCTCTGTGATTTTGACTACTTTAAGCGCCTCATATAAGTGGAATCATAAAATATTTGTCTTATTGTGACTGGTTTATTTCACTTAGAATAATGTCCTCAAGGTTCAACCATGTTGCAGTGTGTGTCAGAGTTTCCTTCCTTTTTAAGGCTAAATAATATTCCATCGTATGTATATAACACATTTGCCTATCTATTCATCGGTCAATGGACACTTTGGTTGCTTCCATGTTTTAGCTATTGTGATTACAGTGCTTACTGAAAAGGCATAAATGTGCATACGCTCATAATATAGTAGCTAATATCAGAACCCACGCTGGTTTAAAGAAATGAGTCATAACCACTGAGTAACCAGACAACAAAAGTTGGAAGTGACTTGGAGGAAAAAAACTCTATAAGACTGTCAGTCAACAATATATATAATCCTCAGTGATGATGCTAAAACCCTGTGCATGTGTTTTTCTTCTATTATGTTCCAGACACTGTGTCAGGTGTGTGAGTGTGTGTATTATATTCTGTTTACCTTTGCAGACACTCTATTAAGTAGGTATCATTATCTTTATTCAGGTTTTTTTTAAGAATAGCTCAGATATAAGTTATGATTAACCCCCAAAATACTGAAATATGAATCAGTTTGATTCATTTGCACATATTACAGAAGTAAATTTTCACAATAGGGAAATAACACAAGGGCAAATGCTAGAGAGTCAAGTTTGTACTAGTGCAAATTATGAAATTTAATTAAATAATCCATAAATCATTGAAATGCAACTATCGACAGAAAAAGGCTTTTTTCCTTCCACGTTGAGTGTGCTAGAAAAAACATATATCTTTGAGCGACAAAGGAGAAAAACTCTGATGAATTAGGTGTGAGAGATATCTGTGAAAAGGGCCTGAACCCAAATTCCCTTCTAGTTCCCTTTGAAGTACTTTTTCTCCTGAAATCAGAAATTACAGACAATTCGCTGTGAGAATGTCTTGTAATAAGAAAGACTACATGGGTTCCAATCAATGGAAACATACTGAAAGAAAACGCCATATGACCCTACCTGGAGACCTTGGCAAATGGAAGCAGTATTTATTTATATATTATTGATAAGTTAAAACGTCTAGGTTATGTATCTTTTAACTGATGCTCAGCTTTCAATTAAATAACTTGATTTGATTAGGTCCCATAAAAGGAACAAAAACAAATCTATGGGTATCAAAGGGGAAACGTTGGGGAGAGGGATAAATTGGGAGCTTCGGATTAACATACACACACTACTATATATAAGAGAGATGAGCAAAGAGGACCTACTGTATAGCACAGGGAACTCTACTCAATATTCTGTGATAACCTATATGGGAAAAGAATCTGAAAAAGAATGAATATATGTATACGTATAACAATCACTTTGCTGTACACCTGAAACTAACAACATTGTAAATCAACTATACTCTAATAAAATTTAAAAAAAAAGATAGTGGTGGGTGGGTCTTCTCAATCTATACTTTCCTATTTAATTTTGATTGTAAAAGGTAATTAAAAATTAAATTTAAAAAAGGAATTCAGCTTTACCTATATCAGACTGTTGAGTACTTAATGAGACAATGCACATATTTCCCATAGAACAGTTATCTAGCATGTATTAATTATCCAATCAATGTTGGTTATTATAGTTGTAGTGCTAATAATGGCATTAGTAATAAGGGTGATAAAGCAAGATACTTAAACATAGACATGTAAGAATATTTAACTTGTCAGTTGAAGATGCAAATAATTTCGACAGGACAGGTAAGTTAAAAGCTACAAAAAGGCAGGCCACACACTGCCCTAATAAGAAAATGTCTGCCCGTATTTGGATGGGCTTTCTCAAAAGTAGAAACTCACTCATGGACTAGATAACCCTATGAAAGTGATTTTAAAGAAGATGGTTTGGGAGCCCCGTGTAAGAATCCTGAAAGGGTTCCTCCATATCTGAGCATTAATCATTTCAATGAGTTCCTTTAGTTTCCTCCCTTGACAGAGGTGATCCATCAGCCTTGGGGACCAAAGGCTGCTAAGCATATGCTTTTGCCCTTTATAAGCTCTTAAGGATACACAGACAAACACAGGCAGCAGTAAAAGTGACTCAACTTCATACTTGGATCATTTATCTTGCAACACAAGATGTATTGATTTGCTAGGGTGGAAGTGAGGGGTGGAGGACTGATTCCAGAATTTGTAAAATATGAATACAGGAGCAGTGACAAAATTGACAACAGTTGTTAAACCATCCTAACCATAATGGATTTAGCTTGATAAAAAAGCCCAACATACCTGGCCCAATATCTGCCCAGCAATGTCAGATTTGCTTTTGTAAAAAAAAAAAAAAAAAAAAACATCATCTTCCCTCCAACCAATAAATACAGAAGACTACTGGGATATTCTAGAATCCACATACAAGCCCGAGAAACTTATTTCAAATTTCATCTGACCTTTTGTGAGTGCAGCTACCATCAGCATTTGCTGATTTTTCTGCCCAAACTTAGACCCTCGAAACACTTCTAGTGCTATGGACAACACCTTTAGAATTTCAAAATGAGTCAAAAATTTAGGCTTCAACTTCTTCGGAGTGTGACTTGCCATAACACGGAAAAAGTGCTTTGTGAATATTTAGAGGAAGTTCAGATCTCATGTATGTGACCTGCCTATTTGGGGTTTTTTTAAATGGCTGAATTTTATCAGTATATCTGAAATTAAGATGTCTCAGTGTTGATCCCAATGACCGTTTTCCTGTACTCAACAATTACCTCTGAAAAAGTGGGAAATATATCCAGTAGATAATGTGAAGTGCTAGACATTTTTCTACTTTGCTACTACCTCGCTATATATTGGGTGGAATTTATCAGCATGAAAATCTTATATCTAGAACTCTGTAACATTTGAGTATGTTGAAACACATATCTGCCCATCTTTCCAAATTTTAATAAGCATTTATAGAACACCTACGATATGCCAGGTACTGTGTACTGAGTGGCGAACAAATCAGAAAATTCCGATTCTCTAGAACCTTGAGCTAGCAGAAACGACAGATATTAACTAAAGAATTTAAATATTTCGTCTTCTTTTTTAAACGACATAATTGCTAGTTTTAGAAGGTATTAACAAGTATCATCATGTTCACATTTGTATCAAAGGACCTGGTTCCTGACGTATAATTGATGCAAAGTAATTATTTGATAAATAGATGAAATATATTTCTGGGAATATATAGTGGGGAGTTATATCAATCGGCTCTGATAGTCTGATTTCCTAAAATATTCATTATTTCACTTACTAAACTTTTTAGCATACATCAAGCTGCAGAGGAACATGAAAGAATGCATGCACCACATACTGCTCCTTGCCAAGTGCTCCACCTTTGGATACTCAGCCAGATAACATGTAATCAGCTTTCCCCAGTGCAGGCCATGCTGACATTGTTTCTCCTGTAAACATGGGACCTTGGAGAAGCATGTAAAATCTTCCCACATTGCTGCCTCCAGCATCCATCTGGAAACAGATCATTTCATGTTCTTGGTGGGCATCCCAGATGTATTCTGTCACTCCGTTAAGATATTCTTGTTATTTGCTGACACCACATAAATCTCTAATGTCACCTGCACTTTCCCTGGCTATTCTTTCATGAGCACTTTCCCCTCTCCCACCATCTCCACCTCCAGCTCTGCAGAGAATTAAATGCAAGGCATGTGTAATGTGAAGAAAGATGTCAAATACTGTGAGGTGAAAAAGAAGTGTAGAGAGAAGTCATATACAGATAATGAACAGCAACTTGCCTTCATATCATTAAAAGCCTGGCTTCAGTGGGTACCAATAATTATTTCACACTATTATAACCCTCATGTTACTATGGCTTACATAGGTAGGAAAAATCATGTTCCTAGACTGTTATACTTTAGGGGACTACATTGGACAGGAAATTTTGTTTAGGTTGGATGGGTTTCTTTTAAGAATAATGACTGATAAAATCTCAATTATTCATTCATCAAACATCTACTGGACTCCTATGTGCCAGTCAATGTGCCTGGGACAAATTCAGCACGAGTAACTCAAAGAACTTTGATAGAAAGAATAATCTACATGATAATTACTACAATTTATCACAAATCCTATAAACAAATAAGTGGAGAAAGCTATGCAAATACATACATGTAAGGGCTCCTAAACCAATATCAAGGGTTGAGGAAAGATTTTTCTGGACAAAGGAAAGTCTAAGCTAAACCATACAGGATAATTAGGAATTGGCTAATTATTTATTTACCCTATAATGATATATTGAGAACTTTGGCAACATGCAATATAATATTCCAAGCATACTAAGAGTAGAAGAAGAGAGTGCAGAAAAAGATAATGGCATTGCATGGAGAAAAAATAAGTACAAACTAATGAATGTTCCAAGCCTCATAAAGCTTGTGAATGGAGAAGTCATTCACTGGTGTAGGTAATGCAAGACGAGAAACAAGTTTGAGGAGGATAGTTTTATCTTTGACTTTAATTTGAGGAGACGGGTCATTTAAATGTAGTTAGTTGGTTCTAAATTCAGAGCAAAAATCAGAAAACATTAATAAAAGTGAAGGTCACAGATGAGATCAAAAGTCTCCCAAATTCCAATATTTGCTTTATATTCTTCTGAATAACTAAATTTAATTCACTATTGCGATGGTCCCTCATCCTGTTCTTCCTAGTACCTTAAATCTAATGAATTATTGGTCTTACGCATTCATACAGTTGCTACGTCCAGGCACTAGGAACGTAGAGATGGATAAAAATTAATTCCTGTCATTGCAAAGCTCAAGAGGATAATCTATTCAATGTGTTTTTCTCAAAAATTATTCTTCGACAGTCAGCAGATATTTCCCCAAATACTCTACCTCTCTGAAATATTAATGGGAATTTTTGAAGAGGAAGTATTTATGGTCAAATACATTTAGGAAACTGCTTTTTTTTAGCCCACTCTTGTTGACTCACAATTCAATTGGCATTATAACAGTGACAAGAAAACCTAAAGCAAAGAAACTTGTTTAACTTAGTTAATTTGGTCATGAAATCCATTGCTATTGCTTCTTTGTGTGCCTTATATTAACATCACATTAATAACATTCCTCATTATTTGTCTCTCATGCCAATTTACACTAATGTACACCCTCTAGCTTGTATGTTTTTCATCTCCTTCCAGCCACTTACATAACTGGACTCTCAATCCCACATTTTCCCAGAGGGTTTTTTTTTAATTAATTAATTTATTTATTTTTTAATTTTTGGCTGTGTTGGGTCTTCGTTGTTATGCGCAGGCTTTCTCTAGTTGCGCTGAGCAGGGGCTACTCTTTGTTGTAGTGTGCGGGCTTATTGTCGCAGCTTCTCTTGCTGCAGAGCACAGGCTCTGGTTGCACAGGCTTCAGGAGCTGTGGCATGTGGGCTCAGTAGTTGTTGCTTCCAGGATCTAGAGCGCAGGCTCAGTAGTTGTGGCACATGGGCTTATTGCTCCACGGCATGTGGGATCTTCCCGGGCCAGGGCTCGAACCTGTGTCCCCTGCATTGGCAGGCAGATTCTTAACCACTGTGCCAACAGGGAAGCCCTCCCAGAGGGTTTTATGACAAACTTTTTAACACACCAAGCACAACCTCAATTGGGAGTTTGAAAACATCCTTCCCCAATAAACTTTGATTTTACCAACAGCTCGCAAAATTCTGTATTGCTACATCCCAGGGAGAGGACTGAGGTTGGCTGTGTGAACACAGCCTGAAGGGGGCTAGTGCACCACAGCTAGCTGGAAGGGAGTCTGAGAAAAAGGCTGGAACTGCCTAAGAGCCAAGAGACGACTGTATCAGGGTGCGTGAGAAGAGGGGATTCAGAGCACCACCTAAACGAGCTCCAGAGACGGGCATGAGTCACGGCTATCAGGGTGGACACCAAAGACAGTCATGAAATGCTACGGCTGCTGCAGCCATCAAGAAGCCTGTGTGCAAGCAAAAGTCACTCTCAACACCTCCCCTCCCGGGAGCCTGTGCAGCCCACCACTGCCAGGGTCCCGTGATCCAGGGACAACTTCCCTGGGAGAACACACCGTGCCCCTCAGGCTGTTGCAACGTCACGCCGGCCTCTGACGCCGCAGGCTCACCCCGCATTCTGTACCCCACCCTCCCCCAGCCTGAGTGAGCAAGAGCTCCCTAATCAGCTGCTCCTTTAACCCCGTCCTGTCTGGGCAGGAACAGACACTCTCAGGTGACCTACATGTAGAGGTGGGTCCAAATCCAAAGCTGAACCCCGGGAGCTGTGCGAACAAAGAAGAGAAAGGGAAATCTCTCCCAGCAGCCTCAGGAGCAGTGGATTAAAGCTCCACAATCAACTTGATGTACCCTGCATCTGTGCAATCCCTGAATGGACAACGAATCATCCCAAAATTTAGGTGGTGGAATTTGGGAGCTACTGTAGTCTTGTGGTTTGCTTTCTGCATCTAATTTGTTTCTGGTTTTATGTTGATCTTAGTTTAGTATTTAGAGCTTATTATCACTGGCAGATTTGTTTATTGATTTGATGCTCTCTTCCTTTATATATATATATATTTTTTTACTTCTTCTCTTTTAGTGAGTGTGTATGTTTATGCATCTTTGTGTGATTTTCTCTTTATAGCTTGCTCTTACCATTTATCCTAGGGTTCTGTCTGTTTGGTTTTTTCTTTTTTAGTATAGATTTTTGCACTTGTTATCATTGGCAAATTTGTTTATTGGTTTGGTTGGTCCTTTATTACTTTTTAATTTTTTTTATGTTAATAACTATTTTTTTAATTTTACTTTCTTTCTTTGTTTTTCTCCCTTTTCTTCTGAGCAGTGTGGCTGACAGCGTCTTGGTGCTCTGGCTGGGTGTCAGGCCTGAGCCACTTAGGTGCAAGAGCCAAGTTCAGGACATTGGTCCACCAGAGATGTCCCAGGCCCACATAATATCAAACAGCAAAAGCTCTCCCCGAGATTTCTATCTCAACTCTACGACCCAGCTCCACTCAAAAACCAGCAAGCTATGGTGCTGGATACCCCATGCCAAACAACTAACAAGACAGGAACACAACCCTATCAATTAGGAGAGAGGCTACCTAAAATCATAATAAGTTCACAGACGCCCCCAAAACACACCACTGGACGTAGTCCAGCCCATCAGAAAAACAAGATCCAGACTCATCCACCAGAACACAGGCACCAGTCTCCTCCACCAGGAAGCCTACACAACCCACTGAACCAACCTTAGCCACTGGGGGCAGACACCAAAAACAATGGGAACTACAAACCTGCAGCCTGCGAAAAGGAGACCCCAAACACAGTAAGTTAAGCAAAATGAGAAGACAGAGAAACACACAGCAGATGAAGGAGCAAGGTAAAAACCCATCATATCAAACAAATGAAGAGGAAATACACAGTCTACCTGAAAAAGAATTCAGAGTAATGATAATGAAGATAATCCAAAAGCTTGGGAATAGAATGGAGAAAATACAAGAAATGTTTAACAAGGACTGAGAAGAACTAAAGAGCAAACAAACAAGTATGAACAACACAATAAATGAAATTTAAAATACTCTAGAAGGAATCAATAGCAGAATAACTGAGGGAGAAGAAACAATAAGTGACCTGGAAGATAAAATAGTGGAAACAGCTACCACAGAGCAGAATGAATAAAAAAGAATGAAAAGAATTGGGGACAGTCTCAGAGACTTCTGAGACAAAAATAATGCATCAACATTTGAAGTATAGGGGTCCCAGAAGAAAAAGAGAAAAACAAAGGGACTGAGAAAATATTTGAAGAGATTGTAGTTGAAAACTTCCCTAACATGGGAAAGGCAATAGTCAATCAAGTCCAGGAAGGACACAGAGTCCCATGCACGATAAATCCAAAGAGAAACACACCAAAACACATAATAATCAAACTATCAAAAATTAAATACAAAGAAAAAATATTAAAAGCAGCAAGGGAAAAGCAACAAATAACACAGAATGGAATCCCAGTAAGTTTAACAACTGATTTCTCTGCAGAAACTCTACAAGCCAGAAGGGTGTGGCAGGACATATTTAAAGTGATGAAAGGAAAACACCTACAACCAAGATTACTCTACCCAGCAAGGATCTCATTCAGCTTCAACAGAGAAATTAAAACCTTTACAGACGAGCAAAACCTAAGAGAACTCAGCACCACCAAACCAGCTTTACAACAAATCCTAAAAGAACTTCTCTGGGGAGGAAACAAAATAGAAGGAAAATTCCTACACTAACAAAACCAAAACAATTAAGAAAATGGTAATAGGAACATACATATCAATAATTACTTTAAACGTAAATGGATTAAATACTCCAACTGAAAGACACAGACTGGCTGAATGGATACAAAAACAAGACCCGTATATATGCTGTCTTCAGGAGACCCACTTCAGACCTAGGGACACATACAGACTGAAAGTGAGGGGATGGAAAAACATATTCCATGCACATGGAAATCAAAAGAAAGCTGGAGTAGCTATACTCAGATAAAATAGACTTTAAAATAAAGAATGTTACAAGAGAGAAGGACGGCCACTACATAATGATCAAGAGATCAGTCCAAGAAGAAGATATAACAATTGTAAATATTTATGCACCCAACATAGGAGCACATCAATACATGAGGCAAATGCTAACGTTCATAAAAGGGGAAATCGACAGTAACACAATCATAGTAGGGGACTTTAACACACCACTTTCACCAATGGACAGATCATCCAAAAGGAAAATAAGTAAGGAAACACAAGCTTTAAGTGATACATTAAACAATATGGACTTAATTGATATTTATAGGACATTTCATCCAAAAACAACAGAATACATTTTCTTCTCAAGTGTTCATGGAACATTCTCCAGGATAGATCATATCTTGGGTCACAAATCAAGCCTTGGTAAACTTAAGAAAATTGAAATCATATCCAGTATCTTTTCCAATCACACCACTATGAGACTACATATCAATTACAGGAAAAAAATCTGTAAAAAAATATAAACACATGCAGGCTACACAACACTCTACTAAATAAGCAAGAGATCACTGAAGAAATCAGAGAAGAAATCAAAAAATACCTAGAAATAAATGACTATGAAAACATGACAACCCACAACCAATGGAATGCAGCAAAGGCAGTTCTAAGAGGCAAGTTTATAGCAATACAATCCTACCTCAAGAAACAAGAAACGTCTCAAATAAACAATCTAACATTACACCTAAAGCAATTAGAGAAAGAAGAACAAAAATAACCCAAAGTTAGCAGAAGGAAAGAAATCATAAAGATCAGATCAGAAATAAATGAAAAAGAAAGGAAGGAAACGATAGCAAAGATCAATAAAACAAAAAGCTGGTTCTTTGAGAAGATAAACAAAATTGATAAACCATTAGCTAGACTCATCAAGAAAAAAAGGGAGAAGACTCAAATCAATAGAATTAGAAATTAAAAAGGAGAAGTAACAACTGACACTGCAGAAAAACAAAGGATCATGAGAGATTACTACAAGCAACTCTATGCCAATAAAATGGACAACCTGGAAGAAATGGACAAATTCTTCGAAAAGCACAACATTCCAAGCCTGAACCAGGAAGAAATAGAAAATATAAACAGACCAATTGCAAGCACTGAAATTGAAACTGATTAAAAATCTTCTAACAAACAAAGGCCAGGACCAGATGGCTACATGTCTTCACAGGTGAATTCTATCAAACATTTAGAGAAGAGCTAACACCTATCCTTCTGAAACTCTTCCAAATTAAAGCAGAGGGAGGAACACTCCCAAACTCATTCTAGGAGGCCACAATCACCCTGATACCAAAACCAGACAAAGATGTCACAAAAAAAGAAAACTACGGGCCAATATCACTGATGAGCATCGATGCAAAAATCCTCAACAAAATACTAGCAAACCGAATCCAACAGCATATTAAAAGGATCATACACCATGATCAAATGGGGTTTATCCCAGGAATGCAAGGATTCTTCAATATACGCAAATCAATACGATGCACCGTATTAACAAACTGAACAAGAAAAACCATATGATCATCTCAATAGATGCAGAAAAAGCTTACGACAAAATTCAACACTATTTATGATAAAAACCCTCCAGAAAGTAGGCATAGAGGTAACTTACCTAAACGTAATAAAGGCCATATATGACAAACTTACAGCCAACATCGTTCTCAATGGTGAAAAACTGAAAACATTTCCACTAAGATTAGGAACAAGATAAGGTTGTCCACTCTCACCGCTATAATTCAACATAGTTTTGGAAGTTTTAGTCACAGCAATCAGAGAAGAAAAGGAAATAAGAGGAATCCAAACTGGAAAAGAGAAGTAAAACTGTCACTGTTTGCAGATAACATGATACTATACATAGACAATCCTAAAGATGCTACCAGAAAACTACTAGAGCTAATCAATGAATTTGGTAAAGTAGCAGGATACAAAATTAATGCACAGAAATCTCTGGCATTCCTATACACTAATGATGAAAAATCAGAAAGAGAAATTAAGGAAACACTCCCATTTACCACTGCAACAAAAGGAACAAAATATGTAGGAATAAACCTACCTAAGGAGACCTGTATGCAGGAAACTATAAGACACTGATGAAAGAAATTAAAGATGATACAAACAGATGAAGAGATATACCAGGTTCTTGGATTGGAAGAATCGACATTGTGAAAATAACTATACTACCCAAAGCAATCTACAGATTCAATGCAATCCCTATCAAACTACCAATGGCATTTTTCACAGAAGTAGAACCAAAAATTTCACAATTTTTATGGAAACACAAAAGACCCTGAATAGCCAAAGCAATCTTGAGAAAGAAAAACGGAGCTGGAAGAATCAGGCTCCGTGACTTCAGACTATATTACAAAGCTACAGTAATAAAGACAGTATGGTACTGGCACAAAAACAGAAATATAGATCAATGGAACAGAATAGAAAGCCCAGAGATAAACCCACACACATATGGTCACCTTATTTTTGATAAAGGAAGCAAGAATATACAATGGAGAAAAGACAGCCTCTTCAATAAGTGGTGCTGGGAAAACTGGACAGCTACATGTAAAAGAATGAAATTAGAACACTCCCTAACACCATACACAAAAATAAACTCAAAATGCATTAAAGACCTAAATGTAAGGCCAGACACTATCAAACTCTTAAGGGAAAACATAGGCAGAACTCTCTATGACATACATCACAGCTAGATCCTTTTTGACCCACCTCCTAGAGAAATGGAAATAAAAACAAAAATAAACAAGTGGGACCTAATGAAACTTAAAAGCTTTAGCACAACAAAGGAAACCATAAACAAGACGAGAAGACAACCCTCAGAATGGGAGAAAATATTTGCAAATGAAGCAACTGACAAAGGATTAATCTGCAAAATATACAAGCAGCTCATGCAGCTCAATACCATGAAAACAAACAACCCAATCTCAAAATGGGCAGAAGATCTAAACAGACATTTCTCCAAAGAAGATATACAGATTGCCAACAAACACATGAAAGGATGCTCAACATCACTAATCATTAGAGAAATGCAAGTCAAAACCACAATGAGGTACCACCTCACACAAGTCAGAATGGCCATCATCAAAAATCTACGAACAGTAAATGCTGGAGAGGGTGTGGGATAAGGGAACCCTCTTGCACTGTAGGTGGGAATGTAAATTGGTACAGCCACTATGGAGAACAGTATGGAGGTTCCTTAAAAAATGAAAAATAGAACTACCATACAACCCAGCAATCCCTGGGCATATACCCTGAGAAAACCATAATTCAAAAAGAGTCATGTACCACAATGTTCATTGCAGCACTATTTACAATAGCCAGGACATGGAAGCAACCTAAGTGTCCATCAACAGATGAATGGAGAAAGAAGATGTGGCACATATATACAATGGAATATTACTCACCCATAAAAAGAAATGAAACTAAGTTATTTGTAGTGAGGTGGATGGACCTAGAGTCTATCATACAGAGTGTAGTAAGTCAGAAAGAGAAAAACAAATACCGTATGCTAACAAATATATATTCTAAAAAAAAAAAAAGGTTCTGAAGAACCTAGGGGCAGGACAGGAATAAAGACACAGATGTAGAGAATGGACTTGAGGACACAGGGAGGGGGAAGGGTAAGCTGAGACAAAGTGAGAGAGTGGCATGGACATATATACACTACCAAATGTAGATAGGTAGTGGGAAGCAGCCGCGTAGCACAGGGAGATCAGCTCGGTGCTTTGTGTCCACATAGAGGGGTGGGATAGGGAGTGTGGGAGAGAGACGCAAGAGGGAGGAGATATGGGGAAACATGTATATGTATAGCTGATTCACTTTGTTATACAACAGAAACTAACACACCATTGTAAAGCAATTATACTCCAATAAAGATGTTTAAAAAAAAGAGGTTTCCCAATAGGAAAAAAAAAAGAAATTCTGTATTGCTTTCTCCAAGTTTCCAAAGCCCTTACCATCTATATATTAATTTAATGTTTTCTCTAAATCTAGTTTAAATCTAATAACTTTTTGCAATCATCTAAGCAATAATATTTGTGACATAATGGGTTTGAGATCAATTGCATTTGCTAATACACATTAAGTTAAATACATATTTTAAAGAAAGTTTATGTAGTACCTAAAATCATCTCACACTCCACAAGTATCATGGGGAGAACATTTTGAGAAACAGTGAATTAACTAATAGAAATTCTCTCTTTTCTGCATCTACTTATATATATGCAAAATATTAAGATTTCTGGAACAACAGTTGGACAAAAAAATTCTAAGTTGAAGAAAAATGTGATTTTAAAGTCAGTTTCCGATATTCTAGACAATTCACGTGAAATGAAAAAGGTTATTGGTAATTAACCAAATATTTCAGTAGGATTCAATAAAAACAAATCTATTATCATGTGTTGAAGGCAACCTTATTGGGAAAATATATGTCCTGAAATAAAGACCGTAATGAGAAACTGAAAACAATCAAACAAAACCCAAATAAAATACTTAAAAATGCAGGCAATGGAATTGTGGTTGACAAATAAGTAACCTATATTTCCAATGACATTTGAAAAATAAACAGAATCCTTACTTTCCAATAGCAACCTAAGAGAACTGATTCAAAGATTGATGTGGGACCCTTGTTTGTGGGACAACAAGGTATGCTAGAAACGCTCAATAATTATAATGTCTACATCTCAATAGCTTTATGTTATCATCACTTTGGAGTACTACTATAAAATATTTTTGTTAAGACACATTGTAAAAATTGGTTGATTTGGGTTTCTTTGGGGAGATTTGAAACCCTAAATGGTAGAGCCATAAATGTGCAGAGATGATACTTCAGGAGAAGAGAACTATATAGTCCTATGAAGAAAGTAGTCCAGGACTATCAGAAGTTAAGTGAGTTTTGTGAGGCTTCTTGAACTCACAATATCACCTTTTCAAAAAAGGTGAAGATGCAATGTACTTTTTATATGCATACAACATTAGAAATACTAGAAACATTGGGGGTACACGTATTAACAAGCTGGAAATTTTCTGTCCATTACCTCCACCACCACTACCACTCTAAGAGCTACTGCTAATTAACTTCTATTAAACACATTATCTGTGAGCTATTTTGCTAAAACTTTTATATGGTTTCATTAGTCCTTAAAGTAATCCTACCATGAAGTTACACTATTATCTCCAATTTCATATATGGACACTGAAACTTGTAGAGACTGAAATACTGAACGATGGATCTACACAACACATAAGCAATGGCTAACATACATTTTTTCTTTGAAGCAACTTTGAGGGCAACGTTTTTGAATAAATGTAAAACACAAAGTTCGGTCCCTGGCATATATTAGGTGCTGAATACATTTTAGTTCTCTAAAACTCTATCAAATAAACTTTGTATAGTAAAATAGATGGTGGCTATGCCTTTGTGCATTTCTCTCATTGGGCTTGCTGAGTCATTGACAATTATTTAAAGTAGATAGTATAAGTTATTAATAAAGGGAATTGTGATTTTCTCATGTCATACAGCTGGTACATGATGAAGCCAGAATGAAAACCAGGCTTATGAATTTCAGACATAATGCTCTATTTGCCTTCAATGTAGAGGAAGATCTCACACCCCTTCGAATTTGAGGTGAATTTTTTTTACCGTATAAGAAACATAGGTGAATTTCAAGACACACTTAGGATCATAAAGAATGGGAACAGAAAGAAATGATAGGTACAATGAATAAGAAGAATGATGATACCACTTTAGGCATGTCAATCTGCTAGGAAAGCCCACAGTTTCAGAAAAAGTGAATGGGGAATCTACCCTATAGCAGCAGCTTCGGAAATGAAAACTGGATTGTAAAAGTGTCTTACATTTCAACTAAGTGTTCAGCATATATAAAATGGAATGCTTGCAGGAGTTTAACAGGATTAAACCAAGGATCATACCAAAATGACAGTTCCACTTAAAGGATAAATTGTAAAGTCACTAAAGTACAGAGGGAGGTCAAGCCACAGCAGGAGTTTATTGCTAAAGGATTGATGAAGTGACATTTTCCAATAAAGGGAGACAACAATCGTTTTGAAAAATAAAATCAGAAGTATATTCAGGGCTCATGGGAAAGAGTCAGGTAGTATTATCAGGAATCTTTTAAAAATCACAAACTATTTTATTTAATACATGACCAAACATCTCAAAATATCCCTACTTAAATTCACAAATACAATCATGTATTAAGAAAACATTACCCTCATTTTAGCCCACTAACAGGGTTAGTTGTTAATTAGTTCTGTGTTCCAAAAAATGAATAACTGAAAAATTATCTAATTAGTATGCACAAAAACTAACCAAAGAATTTTGCTTTGAAATATAAAAACAAAAATGGAAATAATTACAAAGGATGCAACTTACTAATTATGGACACATTTTATAGCATTTGTGTCTAAAGATTCAAGTATTACCTCTGCCTTAGGATTCCTGGGTAACTTTTCACTGACTTTTGAGACCCTGGGTAACTTTGCATAAAAAGTCATTAAAAAAAAAAAAGTTTCATTTAGGACTTTTTAGTTCAGAGTTTTAGGTGCTAAGATGTATACCTAAATTGCCGTCATCACCAATGAAATAATGAAGGTGAGAAGAGATGTATGAACATCGCATAGAATCTACAGGAGATAACAGATGAATCCATACAAGGAAGTGAAGTGACTATCTCAAGGCCACGTTACTCTAAAAGCAAAACTGCCACTAGTTGAGTCAATTCCATTTGAAAAGTAAATCATGACTCAATCTAAAGGATTCCATGTGCTGACTATTCTTGACCTTATTCTAATATTACAATACCTTGAAAATATTTTCTGTATGCATGGACTTTAATTTTAAACTACATGAGGATAGGACTGTAACAGTTTTGCAGATCTTATTTTCTTAGTTCGCATCTGTATATATTCTTGTTAGAATGTGACTGCTTGTTTGTCCCACTTCCTCAGGGGGACTTTCAAAGAGTTTTGAGCTACCCTGGAACAAATACAATACTCTGGGAATACAATATTAAAGAGTTATGTGTAAATGGGCATCCAAATTTTAGGTTTGGTTAACAGTACCTTCAATACTTTGTGACTAGTCTTGCAAAAATCCCCAGACATAGAGCCTAGGTTGTGGAGCGTATGTTTTCTCTGGCTTTACTGGTGGCTGCTTCTGGTTAAGGTCAAGACTTAGTGATAACATAATCAGCAGAATAAATGGCAGCACAGACAATAATAAAAATCATCAAGCTCAACAAGGACTATGCAACCCATATTTGATATTAATACATTAAAGTGGAAATCTGTCATCTGAAACCCAAGCACTTAAACTTTCTAAGTCACTTTAAAGAATGAAACATTACTGAATAAAATATAAATTCCTCTCTGTACATTCAGTAAAGCAATTTTCTTTTTAAAAAAGCTTACAATTAGGGGACAAGTAGAAATATAAAAGAAAGATGGGCTATTCAAGCCACTTTTTCACCCAAAGAACATAACAGGGCTACTTCCTCAGTTGATCTTACTCCTCAGGTATTTCTTATTTTTTTTTTTTTTTTTTTTTTTTCCACGCAACTTGGTCCCTTAAAAACAGCCAACTGCTTCATATGGGATTCAATAGAAGAAAAAGCAATGTGTTTCCTTATTAGAGGAAAACATTCTGCTGGACTCATGTGGGAATACTTTGTGTCTATTTTGTACATTATGAATAATTTAAAGTCTTTTCAAGAGTAACTTTCACCCTACCTGCTGACACTGGGGCCATTGTTCCTTGTAAATCAGTAACTATATACAGTCATCCTATCCTGGGTTTATGATCTTGAGAAAGACATTTACCTTCTTGGACATTAGTTTCCTCATCTGCTAAAGGAGATAAATTTTCTTTAAGGTACCTTTTAGTGGTAACATTCTGTGATTCTAGGGAATACAGTTCAATGCATGGAATATATGTAAAAACATTTTGCTCAGTGAAAACTTACATATTTGTATATTCTTATTCTCAGAGCCACTACCCTTGAAGAGTCTCTTTCTTCATCTCCTACTTCTTACCTCACTCAAAAGCTGCCCCATGGTCAGGGAAATTAACTGTCCATTTGAGAATGTTCCATTATCAATACTTTAAAATTTGGTTATCATAACTTTTTTATTATAACCTCAGTTTCAAAGTTAAAATATATAAAAAGCAAATAATTTGAGAATGTGACTCACTGTTAAAGGTATCAGCAGAGTTAGTGTTAAGTGATGACAAGTTTCCATTTCACCCGCTTACTTTTGCTGCATTAATTAACAACACCTGGATGACAAGATGTGCACTGACTTCATTGCTCACCCCAGCATACTGCATGAGCCCATCGAATCAGAGCTACTCCTATTAGATAAATGAGCAGTACACATAGGTGTATGTTATAAAACATGAATCACGTAGAGCTGTGGGGTTTTACCAAGTGGTATGCGTGTGGCTTTATGTTTTTCTTTTCTTTTTTTTTTTTTTTTTTTTACTGTGCAAAGATGGGAAATGCACAGACTTCTCAACGACTAGAGTCTGAATAACTTTCCAAACAGTACTTGAACCCTTACTTTAAAGTCATCCCATCATATTTTATAGCCACTGTTGCTTCCATTGTTTATTTTCACTTTTAACTGGTTTCCAGTTTTTTGTTTTTTTTTTTTTTGGCAGTACGCGGGCCTCTCACTGTTGTGGCCTCTCCCGTTGCGGAGCACAGGCTCCGGACTAGGGCTCAGCGGCCATGGCTCACGGGCCCAGCCGCTCCACGGCATGGGGGATCTTCCCGGACCGGGGCACGAACCCGTGTCCCCTGCATCGGCAGGCGGATTCTCAACCACTGCGCCACCAGGGAAGCCCTCCAGTTTTTTAAGTGTACAACCTGAAGTTTTGCTGGAAGTTAATAAATTCATTCAGATCTTGAAAAAAAAAGATATCAATGTAGATGAGATCATTTAAAACCAACAACTGAACTCACAGATTTTGCATAATGTGGGGGAGGAGGGGGGAAGATCAAAACAATATGTTTTCAGGCCAAATGGGTCACTTTTACTCATAATGTACAAATGTTTGTATTCTGCCCAGGAACAGCAGGTTCTATCTTGTAGAACAAAAAATATCGACTATAAAAGGATGAGTTGTAACAATTCATATTTTCTAGTCTCAAAACACAGTCTTTGATCCTTAGTATCAAAAGGACACTTGATTTTTGTATTGTATATTTTTCCTTTTTTTGTAACCTTAGCTTCACTCTACTTTTGAGGATAAAAACCTTTAAGATAATGATTTGTCATAGCCACAATCTGAAAGCATTCAATAACACACAAGAAGTACTTTGGATTAGATTTAGAGTATTTTTAAAACACATGTGTCACCTAAGAAAGGCATTTTTTTTTTTTTTTAGAGAGGATAAAATGAAAAATTTGAAAAAGAAATTTTAAAGGAAATTCTTTTAGGATATGTAGGCAGAAAGGACTAACGCCTGTGTACTCTTCTTGGTGTTATTATTTTCTTAATGGGATTACATAATGTGCTGGGGTCACAATTAGAAGGTCCTTTAGATCCCCTGCAACCGTACATATGACTTAGTGAGCAGGGAGAACTATCAGCAAAATGGGATTCCAGGGCCTGGCTGCTCTCTGTTTTTTTTTTTTTTTTTGCAGTACGTGGGCCTCTCATTGTTGTGGCCTCTCCCGCCGCGGAGCACAGGCTCCAGACGCGCAGGCTTAGCGGTCATGGCTCACGGGCCCAGACGCTCTGCGGCATGTGGGATCTTCCCGGACCGGGGCATGAACCTGTGTCCCCTGCATCGATCGGCAGGCGGACTCTCAACCACTGCGTCACCAGGGAAGCCCAACATCTTCATTTTAAAAAATATTTTCTTTGATACACACATATATTCATTGTAATGTTATCTAACAGCCTGTGTAGAATCATTGTATCTTTCCAAACAAAAACAATGCATGTCCTTGTCGGACAAAAGTATACTGAGTATAACAGGGCAGTTATTAGAAATGGAATAGCTTCAGAAAATTTGTATTACATATTTTCTACATTAAAATACATATTTTCTGCTTGGCTCATGGAATGGTTTCACTGATATAAAAAGTAAAAGATTTTAACATAATTTTAGGCAGTCTCTTATTTAGTTTTGTTGCATAAGAAAGATAGTATCTGTCAAGTCAGGTCCATGAAACTGAATTATACTAAAAGATATACATTCTCTTCCTAACTAATTATAAAAGGAACCAAAACTCAAAAAAACCGTATTTGTCATAAAAGATATGCATCCACACAAAATTTTGTAATAAATCATCCTAGAGGATTATTGGAAATAACTTGAACTTCAGAAAGACTAAAATCAGAGCGAAGCCTGAGGTTTTCTTATGTTTTACCCATCAATTGGATATTTCCTCTATTTTCTATCAACAGAAACGAAAGTAATCTGGCTGTTTATCAATAGTAGGAGCCAATTTCTATTTCATCAGAATTTTATATAGTACAAATAATTGACAGTTACAAGCGACTTTGATAAGAACACCTCTAGGTACTTTCAATTAAGCCAAAATAGAGTATCACATTGACAGACTCAAAGGTAACCAGCGAGTTGCACTTTTACCAAATTTCACCCAATGCAATTCACCACTGAAGTGGCAAAGTACGCAATAGTGTCAGTGGGATGTGAGATAATGCTACTTGAAGTTTGCTTCTTTTTTGTGAAATAAAAGCATGTATACAAAATTTCATTATTTCATATGAGAAATGCCTATGACCATATTAGAGATTATTTCAGAAATAATGAAGAAAAGGCAATCATTTTTCCACATCAATGTTTTACTTGCTAACATATGACAGACACTGTTCTGCATTATGTATTACATTATGCTTGCACTGGTACCATAATTTTTACCATTTAAAAAAATTCTCCATCCCTTTCCTTCAGTTTTACTCCAACTTTCTGCTCTTACCTTGTTCCTTTCCTATAGAACTTTACTACTTTATTACTCTATGAAGTAGTTCCTTGAGTTCATTTCCTAAAACAATGATCAGATTATAAAATTCTGAGGGCAGAGACTGTCTCCAATTCATATTTGTATCTATTCTACAGTAACTGTTATTTTATCTTGGAGAACTTAGGGCTTTATAGTTACATCAGTTTGCTTCTACTGCTTAAAGCATCTCCCAAAATAATGGTTTATAAAAAATTATTCAGCTTATTATATGGGGGGCTGGGATTTGGGGCTTGGTTAACCTAGGTAGTTCATTCTTCTGGTCCTTGGTGGGCTCACTCAAGCATCTGCAGTTAGCTTCCTAGGCAGTTCTGCCAGTTTTGACTGGGCTCTCCCACGACTGGGATGATGACTACCTGACTCATGTGGTCATTCATCCACACAGCAGCCTATCTTAGATTAGTTCTCAGGGTAACAATGAAGAGACCAGAAGTTTTCAAGACCTCCAGGGGCCTTAACTCCAAATTGGTACAACACTGCTTTCTGCTTCATTCTCTTGGCTAAAACAAATCACAGCCCAGATGAAGGGGACTGGAAAACAGACTCAACCTTTTCAAACAGGATCTGGGGAGTCACATTGGAAGGGCACAAGTACGGGAAGAGGAAGAATGTATGGTTATTTCTATAGTTTACCGCAACAGTTTTACTATTTTTCAAGATACCATGTCTATTATTTCATATATTTTTCTCAAAATAGGTAGTTGGAGAATTTACAACCATAAATGCTACTTAACATTTAATATGGAAATCTCAAATCATGCACTTAGAGAGCTGGATAGGAAATATATTTACTAAATCTTTCTTTTCAGATGAAAATTGATGCCTGACGAGCTTGCATGACTTGCATACAGTCAATGGCTAAATCAGCCCTAGAGACCAGGTCTCCTGATCTACTCCATTTCTTAGCAGACTACACTACAACCATGCTGTTAAAAAGTTATCTCTAATATTTATTTTCAGTTAGAAATATTTCAAAGTATACTTATTTTAATGCCAACATATCTATCATTATACCATAGCTGGAATTTACTTAGAATTGACATATTTGATGGTCTTTTAAAAAAATTAATTATTCCCAAGGAGCCTCACTTTGCGTACTTGCTCACCAGACTTCTGTTGTCCTCATTCAAGTTTTTCAAATATGTGTATTAAACATTCAGATACAAGCTGCTAAACAGACACGTAAGTGCTGTTTGATTTAAATGGCCCTAATTAATACTAAAAAATAGTTAACATGCTATATATTGTAATTTTAAAGAAATTGTGTGAAAATGATAAATTATATATAAAAAGCTAAATATTAGCTGCTTCCCTTATTCATCATACATTTTCAATGTCTCAATGTCTCTTTTCTATGAATTCTGTCAAAAATGAAAGTCAGATGATGTCAGTAAAAAGGAGAAACAGGCAATTTCTAAGCAAACTGCCATGTTTGCATGAGTAACTCCAGAGAGTATAGTATTTAAAATATCTAACATAAGAAAGTTATAGCAGTAAGCTCAATTATATAGATGAAAAATAGACAGCATCAATATGGACTAAAATTTTTTATTTGGAGCTCTCTAGAAATTTGAAAGTAGGAAAAACCCAAGAGATTTACTCACCACTTCTAAATTACCAGAAGGAACTGTTTTGGCCAATCATTTATTTATTCATTCCTTTTTTGTCCATTTATATTTCCATTATTTCTATTCAAAATCAACCGTAACCATACCTGGCCCATGTGCAAGGCATCTGAATGTCAGGGACTAATAAGATATGCAAATCACATGAAAGACTAAAAGATAATAATGATATCACCAGTTTACTGATGAACAGGTTGCCAAGGCTCTGAACTCTGAGTGTAAGGACTATGTTTATCTTCCTCCACAATGAATCTCTAGTGCTGAAGAACAAGAGCCAGGCTCATAGCAGAGATTGAAAGAAGGCTTATTGAATAAATAAGTAATATGACTAACACTAAGTTAGTATCATTCAAGATTACAACACATCGGGACTTCTCTGGTGGTCCAGTGGTAAAGAATCTGCCTTACAATGCAGGGGATGCAGGTTCAATCCCTGGTCAAGAACTGAGATCCCACATGCCACGGGGCAACTACGCCCATGTGCCACAACTACTGAGCTCACATGCCTTAACTAGAGAGACTGTGTGCCACAAACTACAGAGCCCACGTGCTCTGGAACCTACACACCACAACTACAGAGCCCCAGATGCCCTGGAGCCCGCACGTCACAACTAGAGAAGAGAAAACCCACCGTCACAACTAGAGAGACGCCCACACGCCACAACAAAAGATCCCGCATGCTTCAGTGAAGATCCAGCCTGCTGCAGCTAAGACCCGATGCAGCCAATAAATAAATAAATAAATAAATCTTTTTTTAAACAAGATTACAACACATCACATGACTCAGTTTAGGAACTGGATTAAATCAAAATAAACATTTTTGTATTATTATAACAAAAAACAACCTAAAAGTATTTTTCCTTTACAGTCACAAACACTCCAAGCTTAAAATTTCTTACTTTATTTATCAAAGAATCAGAAATTAATTACTAGACCTATCATTGAGAATGAGTATGCACTTTATTTTACAAATATTGTTATCACTCCTTTTCTCTATAAAAGTCTGCATAATCATTTTACTATGTTAGAAGATATTTATCAAAATGAAATAAATGTAATTTTAATAGTGAGAATAAATTCTAACACTTCAATTACGTGAGCTGACTCTTAGAATCAGATAGTTTGCAGTATTATCCTTCTCTTCCATATTTGATGTATCTACTTCATGTGCTAAACAGGAAGGACCTCGTATGCTTACCCCAAAGTTATGAAGTCTTTTTCCATTTAATCCAAGTACAAATCTCTAGGGAAATTACCAAGGAAATTCAGCATACCCAAACAGGTGAGAGTGAGAAAATAAGTATCATAACTGCAATTAAAAGTAGAGTATTTAATGTACTGTAAAGGAGGGTGTGAATTAACTAGCTGATTTCAAACTGCTAAGTTAAATCTATATTATCTGTTTGCCTTGCAATAATTTAGAGTCTACAATTGCCTGGAGGTCACCTTTGAGAAAGCAGAGAAAATCAATACATTTCACTATAAGTTAAGTAGTGTCATTTACCTCTATTAAATAAGGCCTTCATGAGTTAAGGGAAAAACACACACACACGACAAAACAACCAAGACCAGCAATGATTTTTTTTGGTTTGAGGATACACATTCCTTATATAATTCTTCCTAGCTAACAAAATATTTCTGACATCCTCTGACATGATGTAGGGGTGAAACTAGCAGGGCTTCTAGTCATGGTGCTAACATTAGGGTGGTATTTCCAGGGGTAGAAATGGTAATCTAAAATTTAGGAATAGGAAACCTCAAAGGATTAATTGAAAATTTTGTCCTAGGAAATTGGGAGGATCAGAGGAGAAGGAATCTGACAAGAACATCTATATAGCCCAGAGAATGGGCATAGCATGAGTAATGAAAGACGAGGTCAAAATGATCAGAAGCCAGGTAGATCTTGCATCAGAGTCAAGAAAGATGATTAATAATAAATTATTAATAATAAATTAATTACTTATTTGGATTCAACTAAGCTCTTATAACAAGGCAGCCCTTGTGCAAAACTGGGCAGATAGAACAATGAACAAAGCTTAAATGTTAACTCTCCCAAAGTTTTCACTCTTATATTAGTGAAATTCACACAAATTCCTGCGGAATTTTGATTACCACAAAATATGATATTGAAATGCTGAATTAAATTCAAATCCTAGTAAGTAGTTTCGTTACAGAAATCCCACTTTCACAGTAGAGCTTTCTGACACTTGGAGTCTGGCTACTTTCTTTAAATATGCTAATGAACTCGCCCTCATAGTTCTATTCATTGAAAATTAGTTACAATAGAGTTCGCTCTGACAAAATACATGCTACACTCTGTAAGCCTTAATTTATTCTGTTCAGAACCACACTCATTATCAACAGACTGACTTTTTCAATGACTTTGGATATGTGGTGATAATCTACGGCAGAATATTTTCACAAATCCATTAAAATTTAAAAACATTTTATTCTGAATATAAATGGGAAAATGGACTAATTGATTCAAAGTAAGGTAATGGGATTTGTGCTGTAGTTAAGTCACAGAACTTGGATCTAAAGAGTCCTTCAGTTAATTCCTAACTTATCTATTTAGTTGGAGTGTAAACTTGAATAATTTCTGAGATGTAGCCCATGCAAATGAAAACTGGTCAAATCTCTTTATAGCAAAATTCTTGCTTGTAGCTGCAAAGCAACAGCACATTCTTTGGGAAGACTGCATAATTAGAACCAAACCCTTAAGCTGTCAGATGCCCATCATATCACTTTGTATGTGTTATGGGAAAGCCAGAGAAGATATCATAATTTTTTTAAAAAATTAAGTCTGTGGAAAGACAAAGTGACTCAAGTGGAAAACACTCAGCCCATTCTCACTGAATACAGACATGAAACAACCAGAATCCCCATTTATAGTGATATGCTGGAAGAGGTTGAAGCCAAACCATAAAAGTCCCAAGAGACAAGAAAAACAGTTTTCATTAAAGCCAACAAAAGAAACAAGGTTTTATTTTTTTCTTTAAGGAAGATGACTGATAAATTTAATTAAAATTTAATAAGATAAGCAAAATAAAATAACAAGGTGGGAAAAATTATTTGCCACTTATATCACCACAAAGGATGGATATCCCAGATATATAAGAAAATAAAGAAGAAAGAATAAGAATAGAGAAGAAAAGTGCCAAAAATGCCTCAGAAACTCTGGATGGTTCAAATGAAGAGAAACACAAACATCTCTCAACCATCTGAAAATATGTTCAACTTTACCCACAAAAAAGATCAATGCAAATTAATACTTTGCTAGGATAGCTTTTCTCTCCTATCAGATTGGCAAAATTCCAAAAGCCTGACAACATACCCTGTTGCAAAGCTGTGGGAAATAGACTTCTCATACTTTGCTGATGGGAATACAAAATGCTAAAACTGTGGAGGAAGGAAATTTGGCAATACCTACAAAAATCACATATTCATTTACTAGTTGATGAAACTATTACACTTCTAGGAATCCATCCCAAAGGTAAAATGGCTAAAATACTAAAATGATATACAAACCAGGCTATTAATCACAGCAAACATATAAATAGGATACTGACCTAACAATATACTACATACCTGAGAAGGAAATGAGGAATACGGTTGAAAACAACAACTGAGTACTTTTTAGGATGTATTCTGAAGTGAAAGGAATCAAAATAGAGTGAATACGTGTAGTATGCTCCATATGCATACATCAATTATCTTTTATCTGAAGAAAGCAATTGGAAAAATGAACTATAAAATAAAAGTTACGTTTTAGGAAAGGGAAGGAGAAAAATGGAGGAAACAGAAATAGAAGCCAGACCTTTATAATATACATATCTTGTTTAGTAGACTTGACTTCGGAACTCTGTGCACATTTTACATAATTATTCTACAAAAAGTAAAAACAGCTTCTAAAAAGTAAAAATGGCATGGATCCAGTTGTCAGCATAAGCACATAGGGAGAAATTGTTTAATTTTTCTACACATCCTAGTAGAATATACGCCTCTGGAGAAAAGAACTGCACACACATAAATAAATAAATGAACCAAACAAACTCTTTCCAGTAATCATATTTTTAGCAATTATGTTGATATTTTTATGTATGATATGACAAAGAAAATGAGTAACTTCATTGTTAATTGGAATTTTCACCATGATTAAACAGCAATGTGATACAAGGTGGATGAGAATAAGTGAAAACTTGATTTGGAAGTATCACTGTGAAGTCGTAATTTACATTAAAATTAAAAAATACACTATGCTTGTACACTGAAAATCCCAGAAATGAAGACAAAGCCAAATACCAATAAGCACCCATGGTGTGTAGATGGATTTTTTTTCTTTGAATTTAATTTTATTTTTTATAAGGCAGGCTCTTATTAGTTATATATTTTATACATATTAGTGTATACATGTCAACCCCAATCTCCCAATTCACCACATCACCACCACCACCACCACCACCGCTTTCCCCCTTGGTGTCCATACATTTGTTCTCTACATCTGTGTCTCTATTTCTGCCTTGCACCAGTTCATCTGTACCATTTTTCTAGATTCCACATATATGTGTTAATATACGATATTTTTCTTTTTTTTTTTTTTTTTTGCAGTACGCGGGCCTCTCACTGTTGTGGCCTCTCCCGTTGCGGAGCACGGGCTCCGGGCTCGCAGGCTCAGCAGTCATGGCTCACGGGCCCAGCCTCTCCAAAGCATGTGGGATCTTCCGAGACTCGGGCACGAACCCGTGTCCGCTGCATCGGCAGGTGGACTCTCAACCACTGCGCCACCAGGGAAGCCCGATATTTTTCTCTTTTTGACTTACTTCACTCTGTATGATGGTCTCTAGGTCCATCCAGGTCTCTGCAAATGACCCAATTTTGTTCCTTTTTATGGCTGAGTAATACTCCATTGATTATATGTACCACATCTTCTTTATCCATTAGTCTGTTGATGGGCATTTAGGTTGCTTCCATGACCTGGCTATTGTAAACAGTGCTGCAATGAACATTGGGGTGCATGTGTCTTTTTGAATTATGGTTTTCTCTGGGTATATGCCCAGTAATGGGATTGCTGGGTCATATGGTAGTTCTATTTTTAGTTGTGCATTTTTTTTTAATTTATTTCTTTTATTTTTGGCTGTGTTGGGTCTTTGTTGCTGTGCATGGGCTTTCTCTAGTTCCGGCGAGCAGGGGCTAATCTTCGTTGCAGTGCTTGGGCTTTTCATTGTGATGACTTCTCTCGTTGTGGAGCACAGGTAGTTAGTTGTGATTCTGGTGCTCTCACAAGTGGGAGTGAGTGCACGTCCTTCTAATCCGCCATCTTTAACCCTGTTCCTGTAGACTGATTTCTAAATACCTTTTCCTACTAAGAGAAATCAGGATTTTAAGAAATTCTGATTACTGGTCTAGAGCAGGAAATATAAAATGTGAGCCTGGAACATTTTGTCTTACATGAAAGCAGGCAAGCTATCAAAGGCTAGCTAGATTCTTGTCTAGATCTAACTACCATTCTAGAGGAATATTAGGGTGAATCACATAAAAGTGCCATGTTGCACAACAAAACCAGATAAATACTGACAATTTCATATGATTGGGGCTACTATAAGGGACAGAGAATCATATCAAGTAACACTACAGAAATGTACACATTAAAACATGAACTGTGCAAAAATCTATAGGACTAGTAACCTAATTTCTGTATCAAAAATATGCAAGAACAACAATTAGGGAAGCCTATAGAACGAAAGAGAATGAAAGAGAAGACATCAAACAATTACAATAAATAGACCTTACTAGTTAATGTTCAAATGAATACATCTTTAAAAATCAGGAAATGTGAAATTTGATTGAATAATGATTACATTAAGGAGTTAAATATTATTTCAATTCAGTTAAAATTTAATATTTATATTTAATATAAATTAAATCTAAATATTAAATCTTATTTTCAAGGTCTGATAATGATATTGCAATTATTTTTTCTTAAGAGTTTTCTTTTAGAGAATGATACAAAAATATAAGAAATTATTTGCTTCAAAATCAGGGGTGGAGGATACTGTAGCAGATAAAATATGCATGAAACAACATGGGTGTCACGTACATCACATTTGTTAGATTCTCTTCTCTAATTTTGTATATATTCAAAATTCTTTGTTATAAATATCTTTAAAAACAAACGAGGGCTTGGGTTTTTGTCCACCTTCTTATGGATAAATAGAAATCCTTATAAGATTTCCATGATTTTGAAGAGTAAGTACTTCGGGGAACCAAGTAAGAAAGGCAACTACGATTTATTGATTGCTTATTACATTCCAGAAACTGTGCTTGGAAATTTGCATATTAACTCAAAGTAGGTATTATTTCAATGTTATATTAAGCTTTATTTATATTAAGATCCTAAAATAAATTGTGTTAGTAAGAAATAAGATGATTGAATTAGATTTGAATTAAAAACACTGTGGCTATTTTTCAATGTCAAATAAGCTGACTCAGGTATATACATTTCTGATACATAACTGTCCAACAGAGGAATGGATAAAGAAGATGTGGTACATATACACAATGGAGTATTACTCAGTCATGAAAATGAACAAAATGATGCCATTTGCAGCAACACAGATGGACCTAGAGATTGTCATACTGAGTGAAGTCAGTCAGACAAAGACAAATATCATATGATATCACTTATATGTGGAATCTAAAAAAAGGGTACAAATGAACTTGTTGAGAAAACAGAAATAGAGTCACCAATGTAGAAAACAAACTTATGGTTACCAGGGGCTAAGGAGGGGTAGGGATAAATTGCGAGATTGGGATTGACATACAGACTACTATATAAAATAGATAACTAAAAATGACCTACTGTATAGCACAGGGGACTCTACTCAGTACTCTGTAATGACCTATATGGAAAAAGAATCTAAAACAGAGTGGATATACGTATATGTAAAACAGATTCACTTTGCTGTACACCTGAAACTAACACAACATTGTAAATCAACTATACTCCAATAAAAATTGTAAAAAAAAAAAAAAAAAGATATTGGAACTGCCATGTTCTTGGAAAACAGTGGGAAGTGAAAATGAAATACTAACTTCCACATGATCCAGGATATGGGCTGGGGTAGAAGGAGCACAAAAGAAAACAAAACATTCCAATCAAAAGTTGATGGACATGGGGAAGTAAGGACTGGTTTTTCCTACTCACCATTCAGCCATTGAATAACTAGATTGTTCTGAGTATACATATGATTGACAAGTTATTGAGCAGGTAATATTTACCTGTCTGCTATATCTACACATGCACACACACACACAAACACACACACACACTCCTCATTTAAAATTTTTAAATGCTAAAATAATCTCAATCTTAACTCCATATGATATTCACTGTTAACACTGTTCCTTTTGCTAGTCATATCATCGATAAACAGTGATATGATTAGGGAGTACTGTGGCTCTATGAGAATTTGGCTTGTTACTTATTTTCATTAGGTCATAGATAACTCATCCGTACAAGGGGAAAAATAACAATTGGCTGTAGTGTGATTGTGACGATTAACATCTCTAATGCACGCAAGATTCCTGCCATGAAGTGGCATGTCCCTGATAACCTAGCGAAGTGTTTATAATTAACACAATTAATGGACCTCAGGTCAAAGCCTGGCTCTGTCATTTAGGAGCTAGGGGCTTCTAATGAAGCAGGTTACTTTCACCCTCTGGGCCTCAGTTTCTCCACCTGTAAAATAACTCCTCATAAAATTGTGTGAAAGGCTTCAATGAGTTAGTATAAAATAGTTAAGTGCTCATTTCAGTGTCTGACAAATAGTGCTCAGTGATGGTGATTCTCCTTTATAGGCTTTCAATAATAATTTACTAATATTGTTATTACATTTTATAAGGAGTTTTATTCTGCTTTTTTCAATAAACACAGCAGTAACATTTACCATACTATCGAGAACACTTCATAGATGTCCTTCTTACTGGAAAAAGTACAATGTTGACAGGTGGCGATGTAAGCAAGAGGACAATTATCTGATGGAGAGACATCTCCCATGCGTTTTCATGAGCAAGAATTCCTGGGTGGTAGGTGGTGCTCAGTTCATCATTTTGTCAAACTTTAAGGCTTCAAGTTGTCCAGTCATAGCCAAATGCTTATATTAATTTTGTGCCACTTAATTTTGCTAAATGCAGTGTACCCTTTCTGTGTCTGGCTATGTACATGGAAAAGCTTTTCTCTCCTTGAACATAATTGTCCATCAGGAAAGGAGTTTCATTTTGGCTTTTTTTTTTAACTACAAGGACAGATATGCTCCTGAGTGACAGTTAAATTTGTTGAAGGTATTAAATTGCTAATGCTAATGCATTTTACAATCTTCTGAACTGATTTAATATATGAGACTGCCACTCAAAGTTGAAATAAACAATACCGCACTCTTAGTCGGAAATCATTCTGTCAGATCTAGAGGCTTTCAAAAATGCCCACCTATGTTCAGAGTTTACAAACACATTTTTATTTCTCTGTGGGCTGCCCCAAAAACCAATGACATAAAGACTTCAATTTGCATCTCTTATTGCAGAGTTTGGAAGTAACATGGAGCCTTAATAAACACCTGGCTGGAAATCTGAAGCTGGGAAATAATTCTCTTACGGAGGTGAAGATGCTATTTCACATGAGGGAAAAACATTTAAAACTTATTGTCAGCTAACTTCACGTACTTGTCATGACTTCATATGTATTTCTCAGGTTTGAATAGAGTACAGTAGGCATACACAGGCAAAAAAAGCCTACTGAATAAGCACAAAAACCTAGAGAGAGATATGACTGAGATAAAGATTACATACATATAATACATATATGTTATGTATTTTTTCTATAAGGACATGTCTTAGCTGTTAAGAGAAAGTATTTGACTCAGCTTAGGTCAGGAATAGTAATAGCCCAGTAACATTGCATTAAAATTTTTTCAGTGTTTTATATAGTCTACCTCACTTTATTTTCACAGTGAACTTGGGAAAGTGGGTGGGGGGAGTATTATTCCCTTTCATAAAGGAGAAAACTAGAAATTCCACTTGGAAAAAAATGGCACACCCAGACTTATGTAGGTATATTGTCAATGGGGTCAAGATGAACGCAAATACTCTACCTTACGTCGTAACTTCATTTTTCTTTTCATGTGAAAAAAAATGAGCGTTTTTAATTACAAGTGACGCTGAAAATATTTTCGTATACTTGTTTTGATTGTCTCTTCTGTGCTGTGAACATTTTTCAGCTTTATTAAGGTACAACTGACAAACTGTAAGGTATTTAAACTGTACAATATGATGGGGTTTTTTTTTGTTTGTTTGTTTTTTGCGGCACACGGGCCTCTCACTGCTGTGGCCTCTCCCGCTGCGGAGCGCTCCAGACGCGCAGGCTCAGCAGCCATGGCTCACGGGCCCAGCCGCTCCGCGGCATGTGGGATCTTCCCGGACCGGGGCACGAACCCGTGTCCCCTGCATGGGCAGGCGGACTCTCAACCACTGCGCCACCAGGGAAGCCCCAATGTGATTTAATATATTTACACATTGTGAAAGGATTCCTCCTCATCAAGCTAATTAACACATTCATAGAAACGGAGAGTAGAAAAGAGGCAGGTGAGGTAAATAGGGAGTGGTTGATAAAAGGGTACAAAAGTTCAGCTTTAAGATAAATAATGTCTGAGGATCTAGGACATACCATGGTAACTGCAGTTGTTAACAAATTTCATTTATACATTACAGTGTTAAGAGAGTAGAAAATGTTTTCACCAAAAAAAAAAAATTCTGACTTCTTTTTGTATCACAGTGAATGTCTTTCTGAGACGAAAATATAATTAATATACATGAATTTGGATGAAAGCGATAATGAAAATAGGTAAGTTGGAAATTTGTTTTGGGTACTGTAAACCAAAACAGATTTAAGCAAAAGAAGTAGTTCCAAAAAAATGACTGCATGCAGTGGGACTGAAAGAAAGTAGACAATGGCCCTGTCCTAAGGGAGCTTAAATTTTGAGGAAAGAAACAGAAAACAGATAAATATCAATACCTGGCATTATAGTATAAATATTATTAAGAAAAATAAGAGGGTCAAGGGATAAAGTTTGAAGAAAGGTGCCATGTCAGAAAGAATAGAGAGGGATGGCTTCCCTGAGGAGAAAAACTTTTCAACAGAAATAAGAATAGTTTGAGAGAATCAATGAGGTGAACACTGGGGAGAAAAGTGCTGTAAAAAGAAGCTACAAAGGTGACTGATAGGATGGAATCTTACTGTACTGCTCATTTATTGATTTTATTTTCAGAACTTACTTTGAAAAAAAGTAGGCAAATAGAAAGGAGGAATCAAATTAATCACCAGACATTATAGATGTATTCTGAAACTGCCATGGACTGTTCTGAATGCAGCAAATCCTCAATTTAATTTACCATCCTGTTTTGTCCAATCCCTAATTCATGAAAATGCTAAGCCTTCCACTGGAAAGGTGGTCTTAATGCAGAGGGGGTCACCAGAAAAGGCCAGCTGGCTGCCTTAGCTGGGACTGCATTCATTACCACAGCTCAGTATCTGATCTGGTCTTGCAAACTCAGCAATGCTTTTGTCAATTCAGAAAGTAGTTCTGTATCTCTCCCTCTCTCTCTCCCCTCTCTCTCTCTCTCTCTCCCTCCCTCTCTCCCTCCCTCCCTGTGTGTGTGTGTGTGTGTGTGTGTGTGTTGAGAGACCAGAGGTGATAGGATAGCAGCTCAGTCATCAAATGTATGCGGTCAATGAATAAAATTAGGACAATTTATTGCTGCACAATGAGAAAATTAATTGTCCATTGCAATAGAATGTTTTTAAACACAGAGAGTAATTATTTCCTACAAAATACCTGACACTTAGTGGGAGTTTAATTAAATTCTGGTTGAGCTGGATGCCCTTGTTGAAGGATATACTATGTGATTAGCCACATAATAATCAGAACAATAATTGTGAACACGTTTCAGAGCAAAGAGTTTTCCATTGGAAAACTTGGATAGACTGATTCATGTAGTTATACAACATGGACAGCCCTGACAGTTGCAATTCATTTTTTAAAACCAAGAGTTAATTTTCCCTCTACCTTTGCTGGGTCTTGACCGGATAGTATTGAACAATACTAACTGGTTCTCTACTTGCTCATCTTTTCTCGAGACCTCATTGCTGACCACATCACTCTGGAACTTCCCTATTCCTTCCCCAGATACATTCACACTTTCTGTCAAGTCTCTCTGAGGACCAACAGCCACAGAGCCTTTTATAGGAGACTGACATATTTCTGATTTAATGAATTCTGTGCTGATTGAGGAGCCCTTTTTCAGAAGGCTTTCTTAGCTCCCTTTTTTCCAAATGGAAGTATATAGCAAACTTTGTTAAAAAAATAAATTATGTTTAAAAAATCCTCATATAGACAGGAAATAACTTATCTTGAGGCCAGTATTCTCATGAAGTCCTGTTAATGCAAATGACTAATATTCACTAAATAGGGCAGAAAAAAGTCTGTAAAACATCCCCTCCCTTGTCTACTTGCCTTGTAGGAGGATCCTTCCTTGAAATGACCAGCTGTGTTGAAATATTTGTTTAAAAACACTGTCAGAGGGAGTGATGTCAACAAGATGATGGAGTAGGAAATCCCAACACCCCGCCCCACTGAAACACTGATTCAGCAATGATGCATGGACCAAAGTTCAGAATTCAGTTAAGAAGTTATAGTATCACAGAAGAGCAAAAAGCTAAGAACAGCCACAATGAACCAGGAAGGAAGAACAAATTCACTATGCCCGCATCAGCCCCTCCCCTCAAGTCCCCACAGCTCAGTGCTGAGAGAGATTGCCTCAGCCTGTGACTTCTCCCCCAGGGAGAAAGACTGGAGTGTGCCTCCAACCCACCAGGACTTTAGAAGAGCTACCCAAGAGACCTGCTTCTGTCTCACCTCATTTTGAATGCTGAGGGAATGCACACAGTTTGAACATCTGAAGGAAGCTAAGAACGAAGGGAAAGGAAGAAGAGTTTACAATAGTTGGCATGGCTCTGTGAGACAGAGAAAAAGTGTGCAACACTGAGACTTCTCCCCCTAGGAAGAATGGGGCAGGATGAAGTGTGCATCCAACATCCAGGTGCTTCAGTGCACTGCACGAAGGAAATGGGATAGATGACTTACTGTGGCCAACATGGATTTGCAAGATTAGGAGAAGGAACACAACTTTGAGACTTCTTCCTCACGGTGGAGAGAAAAGAGTGGAATGTATATGACCACTCAAAACCTTTGAGAAGCACCTGGAATCTCAAGCCAGGATGACTGGTGAAGACCATTCCCTATTAAAGCCAGCTTGTGAAGAACGGGACAGGCAGAAGCTCATTTCAATGCACACGCATTAGTGTAACACTAACAAAGAACATGAATAATCAGGAAAATAAGACACAAGCAAGGGAACAAAATAAATCTACAGTAGCTGACCCTAAAGAAACAGATCAATTGCCTAAGAAATCAAAATAATCACCTTAAAGTTGTTCAGCAAAGCACAAGAGAACGCAGGTGAATGAAATCAGGAAATGGTATATGAACAAACTAAAAATATCAGCAAAGAGATTAAAAACCATAAAAGAGAGAGCTGAAGTATACAGTAACTGAACAGATAAAAATCAGTAGAGTGCTCCAAAGCACATGTGATCAGGCAGAAAAGAATCAAACTTGAAGACAGGTCATACAAAATTTTCCTGTCAGAGGAACAATGACAACAACAACACAGTAAAAAAGAGTGAAGAGAGCCTGAGGGACTGATGGGACAGTATGAAAAGAATATGTGCATATTAAGGAGTGCCAAAAAGAGAGATGTGTGCAAAAATTACTTACAGAAATAATGGCTGAAAACGTCCCAAAACCTAGGAGAGAAACAGACATCCAGATTCATGAAACATAAAGAATCCCAAATAGGAAAAATTCAAAGAAATATTCAGTGACCATGCATTATCAAAATGTCAAAAGTCAAAGACAAAAAGAATTTTGAAAGCACCAAGATAAAAAAGACTCATCAAATACAAGGAAGCCCTCATAAGATTCTCAGATTTGGAAAAAGAAACCTTGAAGGCAAGAGGGAAGGGGAATGATATATTCTATTCTAACTATTAATCAAGAATGATATGTCCAGCAAAACCATCCTTTCAAAATGAAGGAGAGGTAAAGAACAAAGAAAAACTAAAGGACTGTATCAACACTATACCCTTTACCACTTAGAAGAAGTGCTAAAGGGAGTTCTTCAAGTTGAAGCAAAAGATGCTAAACAGCCACAGTAAAACATAAAAGTACAAAACTTGCTAGAAAGGTAAATATAGCGACAAATACAGAATACTATAATACTGTAATGATGGTGTGAAAATCACTTAATACAAATGTTAAAATGCAGAAGTCTTAAGAATTACTATAATTACAATTTTTTTTAAATAATTGATTAGAGTAATAATGATGTAAAACTATCAATAACAGGCTTTTAGGTAGAGGTAAACATGCACATTTACTCAGAGGCTACTTTTCTGTTTCCAAGAGCTATGTCAATGTGATGGGATCTACACATTTTGTTAACTACATGATTAGATGTAATTATGGTCAATTTTTAAATTATTAATGGATACATAATATAAAAAGTGTGAATTATGACATCAATAACATAAGGTAGGGGGAGAAGTAAAAATGTAGAGTTTTTTTTTTTTTTTTTTTTTTGCTGTACACGGGCCTCTCACTGCTGTGGCCTCTCCCGCTGCGGAGCACAGGCTACAGACGCGCAGGCTCAGCAGCCATGGCTCACGGGCCCAGCCGCTCCACGGCATGTGGAATCCTCCCGGACCAGGGCACGAACCCGCGTCCCCTGCATTGGCAGGCGGACTCTCGACCACTGCGCCACCAGGGAAGCCCAAAATGTACAGTTTTGTATGTTATTGAAGTTAAGTTTTTAATCAGCTTAAAATAGATTATTACTCTAAGATGTTTTATGTAAGCCTCATGACAACCATAAAAATTACTTATAGAGAATAAACAAAAAAAATATAAAGGAATTAAAGCATAGCACTATGAAAAAAATCAGTGAAACACAGGAAGACAGCAAGGGAGGAAAACCAGAGCAAAAGAACTATGACAGACAGAAAGCAATTAACAGAAGTGGCAATAATAAGTCCTTCCCTATCAATAATTACTTTAAACACAATAGATTAAACACCCCAATCAAACGATACAGACTGGCTGAATGAATAAAAATAAAAACACCCACCAATATGCTGTCTATAACAGACTCACTTTAGATTTAAGGAAACAGATAGGCCAAAAGCAAGGTGTATAAAAAAAGATTCCATACAAATTATAACAAAAAGAGCAGGGGTGACTATACTTATATCAGACAAAATGAACTTTAAGTAAAAAACTGACACAAGAGACAAAGAAGGACATTATATAGTGATAAAAGAAACAATTCATGAGAAAGATGACAATTATAAATATGTGAGCCCAACATCAGAGAATCTAAATATATAAAGCTAACACTGACATAACTGAAAAGTAAAATAGACAGCAATACAATAGTAGAGACTTCAATACTACACTTTCACTGACGGACAGAACGTCCAAACAGAAATGAATAAGGAAACAAAGGACTTCAACACTACAGAACAAATAGACCTAACAGACACATATAGAACATTCCACCCAACAGCAGCATACTCATCTCAAGAATACTCATCTCAAGTGCACAAGGAATATTCACCAGGATAGATCATATGTTAGGCCACAAAATAAGTCTTTACAAATTTAAGAAAATTTAAACAATATTGAGTGTCTTTTCTGACCACAATGGGATAAAACTAGGAATCAATAAGAGAGGAAAGTCAGAAAATTCATAAATATGTGTAAATTAAACAACACACTCCTGAATAACAATGGGTCAAAGACAAAAATCAAAAAGAAAATCAAAAGGTATCTTGAGACAAATGAAAATGGAAACACAACATACTAAAACTTATGGAATACAGCACAAGTAGTTCTAAGAGGGAAGCTTATAGTGATGAATGCCTACATTAAGAAAAAAAGAGTTTCTAAATAACAACCTAACTTTGCACCTCAAGGAACTAGAAAAAGAAAAAATTTAGCTGAAAATTAGCAAAAAGATGGAAATAATAAAGATTAGAGCAGAAATAAACAAAATAGAGAAGAGAAACAATAGGAAATATCAATGAAACTAAGTTGTTCTTTTTAAACAAAACTGACAAACTTTTAGCTAAACTAAGAAAAAATGAGAAGACTAAAACTTTAAAATTTAAAAACAAAAAAGGAAACATTACAACTGAGGCCACAGAAATAAAAAATATTATAAGAAATCACTAAATAAGAAAACAATTATATATCAACAAACAGGTAACAAGGGAGCGATGAATAAAGTCCTTCAGACATACAACCTACCAAGAATGAAACACGAAGAAACAGAAAACCTTTACAGGCAATGAGTACAGAGACTGAATCCGTAATCAAAGATATCCTAAAAGAAATCCCAGGACCAGATGCCCTCACTGGTGAATTCTATCAAATATTTAAAAAAGAATTAATACCAATCATTATCAAACTCTTTTAAAAATTGGAGGGCTTCCCTGGTGGCGCAGTGGTTGAGAGTCCGCCTGCTGATGCAGGGGACACGGGTTCGTGCCCCAGTCTGGCAAGATCCCACATGCCGCGGAGCGGCTGGGCCCATAAGCCATGGCTGCTGAGCCTGCGCATCCAGAGCCTGTGCTCCGCAACAGGAGAGCCCGCAACAGTGAGAGGCCCGCGTACCACAAAAAAAAAAATTGGAGAGCAGCGAACACTTCCAAAAACACTTTATGAGACCAGCATTACCCTGATAGCCAAGCCGACAAAGATACTACAAGAAAAGAAAACTACAGGCTAATGTTCCTGCTGAACATAAATACAAAAACCCTTAACAAAATATGACAAATCAAATTCAACAGCATATTTAAAGTATCATACAATGACTAACTGGGATTTATCCTTAGGATGCAAAGACAGTTCAATATACACAAGTCAATTAATGTTACATACCACATTAACATAATAAAGGATAAAAATCACATGATTGAGAAAGAACTCTGGGAAGATAGTAGAGTAGGAAGCATTAGGAATCTGAGTCCCCACTGAGACAACAATTGCACTAGCAGAATCTGTCTCATGTAACTATTTTGGAATTCTGGAGTCAATTGGAGGCCTTCAACTCCCAGGGGAAGGCTTGGACCTGCCCCACGGCAGACAGCTTTGCACACGTCCTGGGGTACTATACACAGAGTACAGGAGTCAGGGTGGGCAAAAAAGGACCCTGTCCTCCAAATATTGAGGATATGTGCTATGACTGCTACTTTTATCTTAGAGGTGCTAAGAGGCCAGCAGCCATTGTTGCTGTACCTCCCCTGATTGTTGCAAGCCACACCCCCTCTGAATGAAGTGACTTCCAAAAGACTTAAAGAGCCAGCACCTTCCCATACCCTCTTCATTTTCTTTTTTTTTTTTGTCTTTTTTAGGAGTCAGACATTAAAAACTGGTACATTGAAAACCAACTGAATACATGGGAAAAACTATAAAGTTACTCTGTTATATCCAGGGAAAGGAGCAAGCTCAGAAAAGACCAGAAAAGACTTTAGGTTTACTCATCAAGCTGATCCTTGGCACACAGAACACAAAAACAATGAACAAAAACAATAACAAAAATACCAAACACTGGAAAAGTAGGAGAATCTTTTTCCAGATTTATATTGTATTCAAATGTCCAGAATTCAATAAAAATCACAAACCACACATAGAAACAGGAAAAAATGGCCCTTTCAAAAGAAAAAAAGAAAACCAACAGAAACTGCCCCAGAAAATACCTGATGGCAAATTTACCAAAGACTTTAAAGAAATTTCCAAAACATGCTAAAATAACTAAAGGAAAGGTAGACAAAATTAAGAAAATGATGTATGAACAAAACAGAAATGTCAGTAATGAGATAGAAACTTTAAAAAAAGCAAAAGAGCTTCCCTGGTGGCGCAGTGGTTGAGAGTCCGCCTGCTGATGCAGGGGACACGGGTTCGTGCCCTGGTCTGGGAGGATCCCACATGCCGTGGAGCGGCTAGGCCCGTGAGCCATGGCCGCTGGGCCTGCGCATCCGGAGCCTGTGCTCCGCAACGGGAGAGACCACAGCGGTGAGAGGCCCGCGTACCGCAGAAAAAAAAAGCAAAAGAAAATTCTGAAGCTGAAAAGTACAATTGAAATGAAAAATTTACTCGAGACCCACCAAGAGATTAAACAGAAAAAATAAAGAATTAGCAAACCTGAAGATAGAAAAATGGAAATTATCAAGTCTAAGGAACAGAAATTGAAAAAAACTGAAGACACAAATAAATGAAAAAATATCCATGCTCATGGATTGGAAGAATTAATGTTGCTGAAATCCATACTACCCAAAGCAAACTACAGATTCAATGCAATCCCTATCAAGATTCTAATGTCATTCTTTACAGAAATAGAATAATCTTAAAATTTGTATGGAACCACAAACGACCTTGAATAGCCAAAGCAATCTTGAGAAAGAAGAATAAAGCTGGAGGCATCCCACATCCTGATTTCAAACTACATTACAAAGCTATAGTAATTAAAACAGCATGGTATTACCATAAAAACAGACACACAGATCAGTGGAACAAAGAGCTCAGAAATAAGCCCATTCATAAACAATCAATTAATTTACAACAAAGGAGCCAAGAATATACAATGTGAAAAGGACAGTCTCTTCAATAAATAGTCTTAGGAAAACTGCACAGCAACATACAATAGAATGAAACTGGACTATTTTCTTATATCACAGACAGAAATAAAATGTAAATGGATTAAAGACTCAAACATAAGACTGAAACCATAAAACTCCTAGACGAAAACACAGGTGGTAAACTCCTTGATAGGTCTTGGCAATTATTTTTTTAAATTTGACACCAAAAGCAAAAAAACAAACAATTGGGACTATACCAAACTAAAAAGCTTCTACACTGGAAAGGAAATCACCAACAAAATGAAAAGGCAACATATCAGATGGGAGAAAATATTCGCAAATCATATATTTGATAAGGGTTTAATATCCAAAATATATAATAACTCATACAACTCAATAGCAACAAAAAACAAAACAAAGATATCAAAAACAGGCAGAGGATCTGAATAAACATTTTTTCCCAAGAAGACATAGAGATGGCCAACAGGTACATGAAAAAGTGCTCAACATCACTATCATCAGGGATATGCAAATCAACACCACAATGGACTATCACTTCATACCTATTAGATGGCTATGCCAAAAAGACAAGACATAATAAATGTTGGCAAGAATGTGGAGAAAAGGCGACTCTTGTGCACTGTTGATGGGAATGTAATTTGGTGCTACCACTATGGAAAACAATATGGAGGTTCCTCAAAAAAAAATAGAACTACCATATGATCCAGCAATTCCACTTCTGGGTATTTAACCAAAAAAGCAAAAACACTACCTCAGAATGATATATGCACCCCTATGTTCACTGAAGCGTTATTCACAATGGCCAAGACACAGCAGCAACCTAAATATCCATCAAAAGATGAAGGGATAGAGAAAATGTGGTATATATACACAATGGCATATTATTCAGCCATAAAAAGGAAGGAAATCCTACCATTTGCAACAACATGGATGGACCTTGAGAGCATTATGATAAGTGAAATGAGAGAGAGAAAGAAAAATATCATATGACCTCACTTACTTACAGAATCTAGAAAACAAAACAAAACAAAACCCAGATTCGTAGATATAGAAAACAGATTGGTGGTTGCCAGAGGTATGGGATCAGGGGTTGGAAAAAATGGGTGAAGGTGGTCAAAAGGTACAAACTACCAGTTATAAAATAAATATGTCCTAGTGATGTAATGTACAGCATGGTGACTATAGTTAATTATATTGTATTGTATAGCTGAAAGTTGCTAAGAGAGAATCTTAAAATTTCTCATGACAAAAAAATCTGTAACTATGTGTGGTGATGGATATTAACTAGACTTATTAGGGTGATCATTTCACAATATATACGTATATCAAAACGTTATGTTGTATATCTGCAACCAGTATTTAATGTTATATGCCAATTACATCTCAATATAAATAAGTAAATAGATAACAATGAGATGTCATCTCACACCTGTTAGGGTAGTGTTATCAAAAAAAAAAGTGTTGGAGAGGATATGGAGAAATCGAAACACTGGTATACTTTCGTGGGATGCATAATGGTGTATGCACTGCGAAAAACCCGTATGAAGCCTCCTCAAAAACTTTAAAATAGAACTACCATGTGATCCATCAATTCCATTAGTGGGTATATATCCAAAAGAATTGAAATTATGATCTGAAAGAGATTATCTGTACTCTCATGTTCCTGGCAGTCTCATTCACAATAGCAAAGATAAGGAAATCCATCAACAAATGAATGGATAAAGAAAATGTTACACACAGTGGATTACTATTCCACCTCAAATAAGGAAATTCTGCCATTTGGGACAAATGACCTGTTAAGTGACGTAAGCGAGTCACAGAAGGACCAATACTGCATTATTCCACTTATATGAGGTATCTAAAATAGTCAAACTCATAGAGGCAAAGAGTAAAATTGAGATTGACAGCGGCTAGTGGGAGGGGGATATGGATGGCTGTTGTTAAGTGGGTATAAAGTTTTAGTTATGCAAGATTAATTACTTCCAGAGGATCCGCTGTCCAGCATAGTTTCTACAACTAACAATGTATTGTGTACTTAAATTTGTTAAGAGGGTAGATCACATGTTAAGTGTTATTACCGTAAGAAAAGGGTTTAAAGTAATTTGGAGATGAGGGATATCTTTATTACCTTGATTGTGGTGTTGGCTTCATGGGTGTATGCATACGTCCAAACTCATCAAACTGGATACATTAAATATGTGCATTTTTATATCAATTACACCTCAACAAAGCTGTTAAAAAATAACTTCATGAAAAGCAAGGTTGGATGAAAGTTAAAATTCTCTGAATAACAGATATGTTTAAGAAACTGTGCTTAGTAAAAAGAAATTAATACGTGAGCCCTGCCATCAAGAAATACATCCCTGTTTGTAGAGATAAAATAGCTACGTAAGACAAATACTTAAAATACCAAGCACAATGGTTAGTAGCTCCCCACTGTTGTGAAAGGCAACTCCAAATTTATTAGCACTTATTCAGCAAATATATATTGAGTAACTTTTATGCTTCAAGCATTGTGCTAGCTGTTGGGGAATGCAAAGATAATAAAAACATACTCTTCTGTGATCTGGTCCTTGAGTACCTCTCCTTCCTTGGCTTGCCACTCTTCTCCTAAAAATGCCTTCAGCCAAACTGAGAAATTCCAGTTTGCAGACTCACCCAGCTCTTCTAAACCTCATGTATTTGTAAACATTTTCTTCTCTGCAAAATGTTCCTCTTGCCTTTTCTGCCTGGCAAACATCTTTTTTATTCAAGTCCCAAGGTCTCTGACTCACCCAATATTAGTTATTGCCATTGTTTTATCTCCTCTTGTCTAGTACACCTATTATTAATGTCCACTGTTTGCTCATCTGTCCGACTCTTCATAGATTCTATATGACTTGAAAACAAAGACAATTCTGTCCTCATTTCTGAATCCTCAGCTTCTTATCCAGTACCTAACATTCAATACATGCTGAGCAAATGTTGGCTGAAAGAATTAATGAATATGTTATACCAAAAATAAATGCTGTAAAAGTTAATAAAAGAAAAGGTTCACAGTTGGATGGGGCCTGTGGTATGACGGTAAATGTTTTACAACTGCCTCCCCAGGAAACCAAAGTATCATAGATTTATAATGTTTGCTGATTTTCATGGTGTAAATCTCCTACTACATCTAATTTTTATGCTTTGTCCCTGTACGTGGAGCTGGGAAGCAGTACACACCACTGTATAGTATTTCTACCATTCTTATATAATATTCATAAATAAAACTCAGAGTATAGATTACAGTAAAATAATTAGGAAGTAATGATGTTTCAGCATCTATTACTTTGGTTTCTAGTATAACTTAATTAATCATGAGTTTATATAGTTATTTTTAAGTCATGGTCATGTTTAACAATTGGCTTGCAAAATTCCTGAAAATTTTACAATCGACTCCTGCAAGTTGGTATGAGTCAGTGCTAAGTGCTAGCACACCACTAAATGAGGCATTATAGGCAAAGTAGTAAGACAATTTATAGAGGAAGCAGCACTTATTTGTTTATTGTGAAGCAATTATTTCAAGAAGACAATTAAGTTGGTTGGAGAATATATGATCCACAAGGACACTGATTTTTGTATGTTTAATTCAGTGGTTTATCCCTGGTACCAAGATAAGTGCTAGACACATACTTAGTGCTCATAAAATATTTGTTACCTGAACGAATGTTCAATAGAAAGTACATTTCACAGGCCTCTTAACTGCAACACTAAGTCAAATTAGAGAGACCTCTATTGGTAAAGGGCAGCTAACTGAATCCCACTCACACAATGTCCACATGTTACTTGCATTTAAAAATGAAGAACAGTGATGAGAATCTTGCCCAAACAGAGACCTCAGTCATCTGAAAGTGATGGCCTATGTTTAAACATGGTGGCATAAAAAGACAAGAAAAGCTGGTATCACTGAATACATCTGTGAGCCGCCCAACCAGTGACAGAAACCATGCACTTTGGGATTTCTTGCTCTATGAGAAAAAGAATGCACTGTTTGTTTAAGCTATGCTAGGTTGAATTTTTTATTACTCGCAGCCAATATCTAACTAATATATCTAATACAGCCTAATGGAGAACTCTTTCCTGAGCACGTGTAGAGGAGGAAAAGGTAAAAGTGAGCAGAGCTGGTCTGCAGCCCAGAGCAAAATACCTGGGATTTCTGAGCAAAATACAAACTTCTCTTTCTTCTGGGCTTAGGGCCACTTTATCATGCATGAGATGGTAGCTTATGCAGCGCATATGAGGAGCTGGAATACAAGCGACACGTAAACAAACTGCCTACAATAATGGAAGAATGTCATTGCAGATATTTGACGTTCCCTGTACAGTTTGGGAAACTGATAAAATCGTAATTGTGAAAGAGACATTCCATATTGCCAATCCAGAGCTGCTTCTTGCATGCAGTCTGGCACATACGTCTTACTCTTCGGCACAAGCAGCAGAAGGAATGAACAAAAAGAAAAGAGCAATTTCCCCACCGTAAATTGAAAAGTCTGCCAACCAGCTAAATGATCTGCCATCAATCAGTGTTAAATTCTCCTTAGCAGCAGAAAATTCAAGGGCTAACAATTACTGAGAGATTTCACATAGTGACTAATGATATATGACAAACACATTTAAAGTCTGCATAGACCAGCACCAGTTTAAAATGTAACATGAATAATAAATAATTTTAAAGAAATCCTAGCATGCAAAATAAGATATAATCTTTTCAGACATAAATTACACAGAGAATATTATAGTTCTAAGAAAGGCATTTTCAAACTGACCAAAACAAAGTCAAAAGTGTAATTCATTCAGAAGGGAACTATATTTGATGTTTTTGCACATAAACAGATTTTCAAAGTGTTAGGCAGATACGCTATAAAACAGTGGTCACTGAAGTATGACCAGGAAAAATCTCAGGTCTCTGATCATTTATAAATGACAGTGAGGATTCTGGACAGACATAAATGCAATAGGACAGGCTTTCTGTTTTCCAAAAAATACAATTTTTGTGAGAATAATAAGAAAATGCTTTCCTTTTTTTAAACCAAGCTGAGCTACAAACCTGGAAGAAAAAATGTATAGATGCAAGGTGGGCAGTAAAAGATTTAAACATAAAATTCCCTTATGCTTATAAGACACTGGTATTTGGGAAGCAGGAAAAATAGCACTGTATTTGGAAACCTGAATTTGAGAGTCTATTCCCAAATTTATCACATCTCAGTTTCCCCATTCATTTCACGTAAAATAACATGACTAATCTCACAAGACAGTTGAGATGGGTAAATAATGAAGTATGTGGAAAAATTATTACAAATGGTAAAGGATTATTCACACATTTGTGTGACTGTCCTATTATTTATTTTAAATCTAATACAAAATGAGTGTGTGTCAGAAGGAAAAACAGTGGAGTGGAATGGAAGCACAGTGTTCTTGCCTGTCTTTAAAAAAAAAAATAAAAGAGCTTTTATAAAGTACATAGAAAACCACCACCCTGTTGAAATTAAGCTCCTGGAAGTTTTGAGAACTATGGAATCTATATAAAACAATCAACTAAGTAAAGGCAATTTTTTAATCATGAAAACTAAATTTTGTTAATTCACTTCCCAAATATTAACACATTTAGTCTTCAATTAAGTGCCATTATTCACAGGTGTGCCATGATGAACTATTTTTCCTTGATTGGATTTTAATTATTGTTATCAACAAGAGTTTAAAATTTTTTGACAAAATTGAAATTTCCATATATTAGTTTGGTGAATAATGAATATACAACTTCCTCATTCTGAAGCAGTAGGGAGCAGGGAACAACACGAGTAAGATTGTATTTTGTCATATAAAGGAAATTAAACGCCCCTGATTGTGAGAGCACAAATAATAAAAAATAAGTCTACTGACTGAGACATTTAAGAAGAACATACAAAGTTTTAAAATATCTTTGACCTCATCTGGCCCTGACAAAAGGCCCGGGATGTAGAATGGGCTATCACTCATATTTCCTTTTGAAAGATGAGAAAAATCAATCTCATCAAGTAATGAAATGTTTTTTAAAATCTCCCAGCCAATTCGTAAGAGTGGAATAAAAATTCAGGTCCTTCCATGCTTTTCTGAGCCATAGTTTTTGCACCCATCCCAGTAATGTTCAAGACAGCACCCTACTTTATCATCTGAAAAAAAAAGCATAAATCGGTAAAAACAATACTTTTAAATATTCTGAAAATTCAGTTTTACCTCTTAAAATATTCAGAGTGACTGGAACTGGATTGATGAAGTCATTTAAGTCCGCTGTGCTCTTGTTTAAGTTACGCATTATATTTCATGAACGTTATTTTTTTTTTTGGCCAGAATAGTACAAACTTATAAGTAGTTTGGTAGATTCCAGATTTCTAAATTATTGTATTAGGGGAAAGACACTTGTGTATTGGGTATTTTATTAAGCAGAAACAGGACAGGTTATTCTGTGGCAACAAATAACCCCAAAACTTCAGTGGCTTAGCACAACAAAGTTCACTTTTTGGCCATGCAAAGATCACAGCGTCCTGACCAACCCGCTAGGAAGTACCATCTACATGCTGCATGGGAAGCAGGCTGCTTCTATCTTATTATTCCACGACCACTAAAGCAGGGGAAGAGTGAGCTGGAGATTCCAGTACTGGAAATTAAAAGCTTCTACACACAGTTCATTGGCCAGAGTAAGTGATATGTTGAAACTCAAGGGGGTTGCTCTGAACTGAGTTATGTCCCCTTCAAAATCCAAACCCCCAATGCGATGGTATTCGGAGATGGGGTCTTTGGGAATTAGTTAGGTTTAGATGAGGTCATGAGGGTGGGACCTTTATGATGGGATTAATGTTCTCTGTCTCTCTCTCCTTCTCTCTCTCTCCATGTCAGACAACATAGGCCATATGCATATTTCGTGTATATATGTATAATTAAATTTTTAGCCTGATGTTTAGTGGAATTTTTCCAAGGTCAGATGATAGTAAGTTAGTGTGTATCCCAAAGGAATAAAAAGTGCTATCACAAAAAAAGTTTTCAAATATTAGATAAATGTCTTACTGTATAACTGATAGTAGACAAAATAAATGGGAGCTGTTGATAAAATCAAATATCATAATTTTTTTCTTTATATATTTAATTGCATTTAATTTTTATCATGACCCTTTATTATGAATTAATGTCATTACTTTCAAAAATAAGGAAACTGATCACATAAAAATTAATTAACCTGTCCATGTTCACACAACAACTACAAACCAAGACTCAGACCAAAGTCTGAGCTGTTCTATTGCCCCATGCTGCAAGGCAGGTCTTAGCTTTTACAGTAGTTAATTTTTTTTTTTTTTTTTGCTTCTCATATACGCATGTCTTATTTTATGAATGCTTATATTCCAAGAATAACATAATCTTAGGCAGTAAAAATGAAACTTCTCATATTATTTTGGTTTTAAAGAAAACAAAAATACCTCAAAGTACAAGGTTTGCTCAGTTTAGTTGATCACTATAAAATCAGATAATATGAGAAAGGAGTAGACTGCTGCACCACAGTAAGACTTCCATGTCTGAAATTAGCAGATGGCAGCCACTGTAACTTTCTCTTCAACTCCATCTGCAGCAGACACAAGTGTTATGCTAGTATATTTCTGTTAAGGAATAGGGCAGGAGCACTGTTATCAATTCGCTGTAATTGTTCCATAATTCAGCAGTTGAGACACTTAATGACTCCCATGCATATACCAACTCATATAATTTTAAGAAGGGTCTAGTGTGTGGACCATCTGTTACAATAAATCCATGGTGCCTTGAGACATCAGTACATAATGATTGTGATGCCCCTGGCTTGAGTAACTAGGCTGTACCTTTACTGAAGGTGAAACATATAGAAAGACTGTGTTGGAATTAGGTCTGCTGAGGATTGTACATAGTTCATTTCAATTCATTTATGAGACATTAACAATAAAAAAGAATCCTGCTACTGACCAATAAATGGTGTTAACAGTTTTCAGTCTATCAGGTGAAGACATGGACGTATGAAGTTTCCCAGATTCAAACTCACTGCAGCATCCCCTAAGTGTAAAGATATCCTAACTTCTTTTATATGCATTTGAAAGAAATGTACAAATATGACATTAAAAACCTAAAGCAAAGTTCAAAAGACCAATGTAAACCCTTGGTCAATCATATATTAACTTCCTGCGAAGTACAAGACACAGTATTAGGCACTGATCTTGTAAAGATGGGCATGTCATGATCCATGCCACCAAACTGTTCACGGTCTAAAATAGGACACATAATTATGGCACAGTAATACAAGTGCTACGGTAGAGCTAAGCACAGATTATTATTGAAATGTAAAAAAACAATAATCTATCCAGACCAAGAATGCAGATGGAGGAAAGAGGCTATCTATCCTAAATATTAAATCTAGGAGATGATGCAATTTGAATGGAAGCCCTGAAGGATCTGCATCCTTGCAGTCCACACACGACATGTGATTTCTTTCAAGCAATACATAGTCCATGTACCCTTCAGATTTTCACTGAAGATTTGAGCTTTAAATTAGTTACCAAGTAACGATGGCAAAAGCCAAGCTAAAGTCTCATGCAGTGGTAAGGGAATGCAAATGACATGCATTTACTCTGATCTAGAAATCCGATTTCTAGGAACTTACTGAAAAATACATAGGCAAAAATATTAAAAAGATATGCACAAGACTATTTACCTCAGCACTTCTGTGACAGCAAAATACTGGGGGAAAAAACACAAATATACATCAATAGAAGACAACTTCTGTAAACTACTGTGTAATTACACATCAGAATATTATGGAACTATATACTGTAATACAGAATAACTCTATAAATAACTATGAAATGATCTCCAGAAAATACTGCAAAATGAAAAAAGGAGCAATAAAGAGAGGAATATAACGATACTATTTACTGATAAGAGTATTCACACACACATACATGCAAACACACACAATGACCTCTTCTTTTAAATGGAAGCATAAATCATATAATGCAATACAGATTATGTATGGAGTGGACAGGAACTGAATAGAAAGGGTCAGGGATAGACTAGTCTATACTACATTGAATACCGTGTTTTGGTCTGACTGTAAAACAATGTAAGTATTTTACATTATTACAAAACACAATTTAAAAGTCTTGAAAAAAAAAACAGGAATAGAATTAAACAAGTGAACACATAACTGTGTATCGCATTTTCAGCAAAAGAGAGGAATTCTTCCAAGGGCCTATAAAACACAGGACTGGGGCTTCCCTAGTGGCGCAGTGGTTGAGAGTCTGCCTGCCAATGCAGGGGACACGGGTTCGTGTCCCGGTCCAGGAAGATCCCACATGCCGCGGAGCGACTAGCCCCATGAGCCACAATTACTGAGCCTGTGTGTCTGGAGCCTGTGCTCCGCAACGAGAGAGGCCGCGATAGTGAGAGGCCCGCGCACCGCGATGAAGAGTGGCCCCCCACTTCCGCAACTAGAGAAAGCCCTCGCACAGAAACGAAGACCCAACACAGCCATGAATAAATAAATAAAATTAAAAAAACAAAACAAAACAGGACTTTTACAACAGGTTCCTAGTGGGGTATACCTTAATGCAAAATGACTACAAACAAAATCCCAAAGTGCTTTTTTAATAATCATATTATAGGTGGTACTGTACATATTGTCACTTTAATATTGTTCTGTAGGTGAGAATTATAGGACCAAGAAAATGGGTATATATGTTGATGTCACTGAAAACCAAGTTTTCAAATTGGAAGAAAGGAGATAAAAATATGAGATCAACGTAGATAAAAAAAACCTTTATGGTCCTGAAATTTAACAGAAAATATCAGTATAAAAAAATGACATACTTTATCTTAAAAACAAAATAAAATTTATATTCTAACACTGCCTACTGAAAACACCTAGTAACCATAAGCACCTCTAAAGACTTAGTGTGGTCTCTAAATATCACTTCCTATTACAAGGAACAAGCCTTCCATAAAGAAGCAGCTCACTCCAGCTCTAGAGTGAGAAATACCAAGATGACCATGGATCAGAGCAGGGAAGCTGCCAAGGAAAATAGGTTCATGAGGAATCAACTTGCATATGGTACCACTAGCCAAACATAGGACAATTTAAGCACAAGTTAATACATTCAATGCATTGAAACACACAGGTATCTCAATTCTTGAATTCATAGTGATTCTAAAACACAAGTAAAACTCTATTATTTTTGGAGGATGATAGAGAATCAGCACCATTCTGAAAACTGATCAAAGAGAAAATTCAAGTGTTTATCTTTTCTTCCTTATAAAATTAGAAGGCGAACATATACATGTGTGTGTGTATATATGTCTGTGTGTATATATATATATATATACACACACACATACATCCCATATATAGATATGTATCAGATAAGCCAATAAAACCTATTAACTATTCACTCCAAGAGTTTCTGGTTCCAAAACTATATAGTCCATCAATTATAAAGCTACACGTAAGAACTAGACTATACTGCCTCCTCATATACCTCCATTAAAACTGCAGGTAAAGAGCTCTGTATCAACTTTATGGACCCTCTCAGTGAGGGTGGATGCATCTCTTCAGATATTTTGCAAACCTGTTCTCCAAAACATGAACTTTTAAAAAAATATTGCCCAGTAATTTATGCATAAACACAGATGCAAATTCCTGTAGGAATACAGGATTAAAAAAAATAAAAACAATATTGTCTCTATCCTTATGACTAAGTAGTGTTTATTAATATTAATAGCAGTAACAGTAATAGAAGTTGTAGTGGTATTTCAAAGTGAAAGCTACTTGAAAGATTGAGTTTTTAATTATGTACCATATTCTTAGCAGGCAGATAAATTAGTTATAATACACTATTAAAATCTTTTAGAAAGAGATTATGTAATAGTCTGCTCAGGCTGCCATGATAAAATACCACAGACTGAGTGGTTTACACACAGAAATTTATTTTTCATAGTTCTGGAGGTTGGGAAGTCTAAGATCAAAGTGCCAGCTGATTCAGTTCCTGCTGAGAGCTCTCTTCCTGGCTTGCAGACGGCTGCCCTCTCAGTGTCCCCTCATGTGGTGAACAGAGAGAGCGCTCTGGTATCTCTTCCTCTTCTTATAATGGCACCAGACCTATTGGATTAGGGCCCCACTCTTATGGCCTCACTTAACCTTTATCATCTCCTCACAGTCCCTATCTCCAAGCACAGTTACATTGGGGATTAGGGCTTCAACGTATGACTTTTGAGGGGACACAAATATTCACTCTATAACAAATAGTAAAGACAAAAGATATGTAAATGAAAAATATAAAAATAGAATAAGAAAACCAAGTCCACAGAAAAAGGGCAACATGCCAACTATAGAGATTGCAGTGGCTATCAATGAACATCGGATTCTGAGCTTCCTGGCAGTCAAGGGAAAAAGGGGAATATGATTTTCATATTACTTATCCTTATCAAAATAGAGAAAAAACCTATTTCCTCAAGGATTCTCTACAATTGAATTCAAGGGCATCTCGTAAGTGGGACTTTAGAGGGGACACAAAGATATAATGAAGGCTATGCCTCAAAAATGTGAACATTCCTATAACTACAGTCGACTCTTGAAAGACAGGTTTGTACTGGGTAGGTGTACTTATACATGGGTTTTTTTCTATAGTAAATACTACAGTACTATACCATGTGTGGTTAGTTAAACCCATGGATGCAGAACCGTGGATACACAGGATCCGCAAATACAGAGTGTGAACTGTAAGTTATACGTGGATTTTTGACTGCAGGGATGGTAATTGCCCCAACCCCCATGTGGGTTAAAACTCAACTGTCTTTTTTTTTTCTATATAAATTTTGTTTTATTTATTTATTTATTTTTGGTCGCGTTGGGTCTTCGTTGCTGTAAGCGGGCTCTCTAGTTGCAGTGCGCAGGCTTCTCATTGAGGTGGCTTCTCTTGTTGTGGAGCATGGGCTCTAGGCGCATGGGCATCAGTTGTTGTGGCACGTGGGCTCTAGAGCTCAGGCTCAGTAGTTGTGGCACACGGGCTTAGTTGCTCCACGGCATGCGGGATCTTCCCGGACCAGGGCATGAACCCGTATCCCCTGCATCGGCAGGCGGACTCTCAACCACTGCGCCACCAGGGAAGCCCAAGGTCAACTGTATTTCTTAATTTGAACTTAAATAATGCTCAAGGGCATGGCACACGTAAACCAAAAACAAACAAAAAATGCAGAGAAAGCGGGTCCCCCAATCCCCTGAAGAAGAGAAATACAGAATACGAAGTTTTAGGTATTAAAAGCTGCCACTTTTCTTCGCTTGCTTTTCCTAATGTAGTTTTCCCTTTTCTTCTGACTCTTTCTTAACCTGAGTTTGACCTGTACCTGTACAAACAGCTTATGAATATCTTCAATTCTTACTACAAGTTGCCTAAAAACCTCTTTGGAAGTAGTCAGGTTTAAAAAGGCAAATAAACAAGGACATTCCCACCATCTTATTGGAGAGAAACAAATTGCCGCTTGCTTTTGAATGAACAAGGCAAAAATTTTATTCAAGTCTCCAGGCTGAAGAGGAAAAAAATCAGAAAATTAATGAAATGAAAATGAAACCCAAAAAGAAATGCCTGGAGCCTTACAAAGTGCAGAGTACAAAGGGACAGCAAGAGCCATGAATAGCAATGAGGTTCCAACTACACTGATATCAGGAGCTATTCTTTTGTGTCCATTTAACCAAAGCCTCAAGTCACCTCCTCTGCCTGGTGAAAGAAACCCAATCTGTTCATTCTTCTCCAGAATTGAAACATTCAGTGACATGGAAACTGTGTCACCAGCAACCTAAATTTGATTTTTTGTGTGTCACTGGTGTAGATTCATGCCCATTTTGTACAGACAACTGTAGACAATAGACAACCATAGACAACAGACAACTGTAAATGCTAAATTGAAAAATGCTCCTTAAAATGTGAAAAATATATAGCTAAATTACTTCATATATATTTGGCTTGCCTCATGGGGAGTGGTGTCTTTTACAATAATGATCATTATGGTTATTATTAATTACTTTACCTGTAACAATTAGCCCAGCATTTAGAAAGAGTTCAAAAAGGGGTAATTATTTTATATATTTCACTTAGCACTAGAAGTAAGTCTATGGGATAAATATTATTTCCATTTTACAGATAAGTAGTACACTGAGGTTTATGGGAGCTATGCAATTTGATAAGGGTCTGTCAGCTAATAATTGCAGAGCTGGGAATGAAAGAATTGAACCTACTCTGTGTGGCCAGAGAGGCTGAGCTTTTAACCAATAGGTTCTCTCAGTTCTCTGAAGCACACGGGTTTAAGAAAAAGATACAATATAAATTTATTATTCAAGTATCTCAAATATTGACTGAGACAACCATGGGAAAACCCCAGGGCTTAAAAGAAAACAACTACATTATTATCATTAATAGTAACTATTATTAATGATAATAATAATGCTCATAAGTTTTGTTATTAAGTTAACATTTATAGATGTAATATATATACATTATTGCCACTTACACATATTTTGCAACTAAGAACAGAGCAGAGATGTAGATGGTCCAAGTCTGTAGTGTTAGCAAGCAGCAGGGCCAAAAGTATTAACACACACTTAATCAAAACATCCTACAGGGAAAACAGTGTCCGTGGGTTAATCTCTGTCTTCTCTTAGAACTGGGCATGTACTCTTGATCAGTTGCTCAGTACCAATGAAATTCTGTTTCTTTGTCACGTGATTTTTGTAACAGTAACTGCCTTGCACTTGCTAATCATGGTACATACTTTGCCTGTGTACTCTTGTGCACTATACCTGTACACCTCTCCATTAGAATGCAACCAACCATGTGGTTTTCAACAACTGAATTGAGTACCTAGGATGCTAGATCATGGCAAGCAAAAAAGAAACAGTTCCTGCCTTCCTGAGGCTTAGAATCTTAGAGACATTTACATTTGTGACTCAATCACACCACAAAGTATGAAATTATTATCAGAAAAGAGCTGCATGGGGTTGTATGTATTAAGGAGAGATTTTCCATAATTCAAGGTCAAGGTAGGCTTCCCTAAGGAAGTTAAGACAGGAGCTTGACTAAGAGCAAACTCTACGAGACAGGTATATGCCAAGCGGAGGAAAGCATGTGTGTAAAGAGCAGTAAATGTTTCCAGGCAACGTAGTCTGAGGAAGCATGACACAGGGGAGGGGCTGCAAGAAGGTCTGGGTGACTGAAGCAGAGAACAGGGTGAGAGGTCTGAGAGGAGGCTACCAAGCCGCATAGGGGCCAGACCATGACTGTATTACAGGCTGTGTTAAAGATTTCCATTTTGATCCCAAGAGCAATGGAGGCCATGGGTTGGTTTTTAACCAGGCAACTGGCATATCAGGTTTGAATTTTGGAACTATCATTCTGGTTGCAAAGCAGAAAGAAGTCTTAGAGTGAAAGCAGTGGGAACAGGCTTCGGTGCGACATCTTTAAGAAAATGGGCCAGGTCTTATGCCTGCATCCTCAGTGACCTGCACCATGCCTAAAACACTAAAAGAATACTAACACTAATAACTGATACAACGTGATAAATGCAGTCACGGAGGCATGCATTTGATACAGCAGAGGGAGGATGGGGTGGGAGTAATCAGCTCTGACACAGGGCATAATAGTTAGGACTCAGCTTCTGAGTTACATGGGTGAACCTGTGTGTTACTACTGGCACTGACACAATTGTGTTACGGATTTGTTAAATTAACATTTGTTACGTGGAACACAAGGAGCTGGATGGTGAGCATCGATTCAGAAACAGACCACAAGAGAAACTGAAATAGACAAGGGTACAGCTCACAGATCCTGGAGGAAGTACATGCAGGGCACACCTCAAGGGCCCACACAGAGAGGTCAAGGCAGAGTGCAGACAGAGCGACAGGACGTGGGGCAGACGCCTTTATTAGGATCCATGAGTGGAGTGCTTTGGGATTCCCAGGCTAGGGACAATACTGATCAATTCAAACTAAAAGAGTGGGGTTTGGCACAGGGGTCTTATCTAAGGGGTCCGTAAGGCATACAGGCACTGGCAGTCAGGGAAGACTGCTGATCACAAGGGCTGCTGGGGAAGTCATATCAGAAACATATTTGCTGTGACTCTGGCTGATATCTAGGGCACAGGCTGGCATGAGGGGGTTAATGTCAGTGTAAGGTGCCTGCAGGCCATCTGGCCAAACAAAATGCAAACCAAGGTGGCAATACTATGGACTAACTTAGCTGAACTCTCAACACTGTGTTAACTTTGGTTAAATTCTTGATTTTTCTAAGTAGCCTTATTTTATAGATGAGAAAATCCAGTATATCATTCATAGGGTTGTTATAGAGATTAAGTAATATAACTTAAAGTGCTTAGCAGAGTACCTGAGAGGTATTTAGCAGTCAATGAATGACAAACTTTTATTTTGTTTTAATAATCATTACTTTTACTATTACCTACAAAAGGGAAATAATTGATATTGATGAATGAGAAAGAATTCAACATGTGGACAGTAGGAATCCTGTGTCTACAAAAAGATGAAAAACTAGCATATACAGATGAGTATTTTTAATACCAAAGAATCAATATGTTATTATCCAGTACATGCAAAAAATCAAGAAGCTGTAATAAGCTGAGTGGCATTTGCCAATCAACTATGAAGGTTCATTAAAACTTCACAAGGTTAAAAAATAATAAAAAGAAACATGCTGAAAATCAAATCTGAATCTAGGTTTGACACCTGCTGCCATGATTCAGCTACTAAAACCTGCTGCTTCTTTTTTTCCATGTGTCTCTACCTTGTGCTCCAAGAGTTTAGTGGCGATGAGCATCTTCAGCATTTTCAGAGCTCTTCCTTCTCTCCATTCTGATTCTGCCCTTTGCCCCCCAAGTAGTAGGACTCAGGGCAAAAATCCTCACAGAGCAGTTTGCAGTTTGACCTTCAGTGTTTCAATTCAACTTTGCCTTTTCTGGCAAACACCCGTTTATATGGAGATAGTGTAATGGTTCCACCCAAACACACGCCGGCTATGGAAGTGCACCTCCCCATCCCCATGGAGCTACCACCAGTGTGCCCGGGCTGGCATGAGCAAGCACTGTGTGCAAAGATGCTGGGAGTCTTGATAAGTAGAGGGCAATGAAATGCCAGCTGTGCCCTGGATTTACAGCTCAAGATCATTCCCCACATTCCCAGTTGGGTTGAGGGGTGGGAAGGGAAGGAGAACTTATTCTACAGTGCCACTTGCCCAGCACAGTAATTCTAAAAAGAAATAGGGAGTGATTTACCATAAGAAATAGTTAGCGCTAGGTTGTATTTAGTGACAATGACAGATGTTACATCATTAGTTTAGAATTCTGTAACTGCACCAAAGAAACCAAATAAATAATGAGTAAAAAGAAAAAAAACTGTGTCATTTCCTAAGGACCTAAATAGTTGTCTCTTGCAAACAACTCAAAGTTGGAATTTGTTTCTTATTTCTCCTCACAGCTGCTTTTTATTTCCAAGTGTGACTTCACTTAAAGTTTTGTCTTTTTTCCCGCATAAAGACTTCATAAAAGCTTAAAGGGCTAATATATTTTGGTGTGTATATGTTAAATATTAATGGCAGTTTGTTCTGAGATTCTGCCTTCCCCAGAGTCTTTAAAAGCTGAAGACTGGGGCTTCCCTAGTGGCACAGTGGTTGAGAGTCCGCCTGCTGATGCAGGGGACACGGGTTTGTGCCCCGGTCCGGGAGGATCCCGCGTGCCGCGGAGCAGCTGGGCCCGTGAGCCATGGCCGCTGAGCCTGCGCGTCTAGAGCCTGTGCTCTGCAACGAGAGAGGCCACAACAGTGAGAGGCCCGTGTACCGCAAAAAAAAAAAAAAAAAAAAAGCTGAATTATACCAAAAGTTATGACATTACACAAGAGGAGCAGCAATCTTCCTCATAATGAAGTCATTTGTTCATCAGCCTTAAAATATTCAGTGGCTTGGTTATGCCTCCTTTTCTCCCTCCCTCCCTGAGGCAAGAAAGCATTAGAAATGCAAAGGACACACCTGGCCATTACTTAGCACACATTTTAGTTCAGTTTTCCCCCCTTGATGCCAGACTGTTCAACATAATTATATTAAGAAAAAAAACTGTAACCCTTTTCTCTGAGAATTAAGTGCATATTTTAATGCTCAGTAGCCACTGGTGAGAGGAGCGGTTTAATATCAGAACAAGTGGATCATGCGCTGCACTGGGCATGGCTTTGGTTGGACGTGCTGGGGGTGACATGTGAGAAGGGAGTGTTGGGAGTGCCCACCCATCAAGCCCTGGGTCATTTAGAACAACTTGTTCTCTGCCCTGAAGAAGTCAATATCTGTAAGTATTGCAATAAACTCCTGCAGATTTGCAGGCATTTACTGAGAGTCCACTGTATCCCAAGGACTTTGCACTGTGCTGGAACAGTAAATATGAATAAAGTGTTGATATTCTTGTCGGGATTCTACTCCCCAGGGAGAAGACGGCCATGTGCCAGGAAGACAAAAGGAATCAAACTAACTTATTTATGAAGAGGAAATATCTTGGTTTATGTAACTTAGAACTCCAAAGCCCATCTTTGGAAGACAACCACTCTTGCAATAGGTCTGGTCAAAATCCTGTGTGAGGCTTCAGGGATGAGGTTAAGCCAGAGGGCTCTTATTAGTCAGGTTTAGGACATCTGCCCAGCCTTGAAGCAAATACCTGTAGCCGTGGATTGACAGTCCTACCAGGGAAACATGACATGAGGAAATAAGTAGACATTTTCCAAAGGAAGATTATGGATCTATAAGCAAAAGAAAAACACTGGATAGTCCCAAACCACAATGCCCCCTTTAAGAATACCTAACCCATTCAAATCTAGACAGAAACTAAGATTTCCTTAAAGTTAAGGCAGACAAGTCAATATAGGCAATACTCACTATTAAGTCATACATTTGTGTAACACTTTATATTTTGCAAAACACAGACATGCAGTATAGCAGCCAATGCTTGCAAAACTGACATTCATACTGAACACAGAAAGCAAGTAAGTCATATGCTCAAACCACAGAGTTAAATATTCCATAATTCCCAACCTCCACTCTATTGCTATGAGGCTGACCCAAGGAGAAATGAAAAATATAATTCACTTCACTTTCCTGGGTCTCAGTTTCTTCTATGAAGTGGGAAAATACAATGACATCTAAATCAATTTCATGAAGTTAGATACTAGCATTTAGTCGATGCATCATATAGATGAAGTAAATGTCTTTATAAAATGTTCTATAACAGAACATTTGTCATTTAATAGACAAATACACTTACCTTGCTCTATTGTATTATTTCCATTATACCCTTGTAAAACATATCTTATTAATCCTTCAATTCCTAGTACCAATTATGTCCTCATTTAGCCCTTAACAAAATAAATGAGGAATGGACTGGCCAGATAAATGAATTAAAAAAAAAAAACAGACAAAAAAACACTTACTTTGATTCAGCATCCTACTACTATTTTCTTTGTTACATGGTATTTACTAAAATTAGAGGCATGAGTAATGAATTTTTTTTTCAAAGGAGAAACAACTAGACCTTGGAATCCACAGATGAGCATGTGATTTTACTGCAACAACTTCTTCCAGGGTACACCACCTCTGGGTACCTGAAGCCTCACACTCAGAGGCTCTGATTTTAGAATGCTTAAAATTAGAATTGTCACCCAAACTGCCACTCAAAAAATGGGTATAAAGACTCCTGGCACTGCGCTAACGATGCGGTCCTGACACAAACATGAAGCACAACTCACGGATCAACTGCCTATCATTGAGCCCGATCATTTGCAAATGCTTATGAGAGCAACTCCCTTGTTAGGTAAGGGACCCTGCATGCGTGATAGCTCATGCCTGAGTTCTGTTGCCAGACTGGGGTATTCTGATGCCTGAGGTTAAGTCCTGGCTCTGATAATGTGAACTTGAAAATTTGCTTAAACTCTGTGCCTCCTGAAGAATAGTACCTATCACATAGGCTTACTGTGAGGATTAAATGAGATGATGCATACAAAATACAGAGACACTGGGAAAGTGGAGACTTCTGCAGGGCAAGGTCTGGAAATCTACACAAAGTTTTTATGCAACTCCCTGGTAGGACAAAATCCTAAAGCTTACTCAATTTCAGCTGCTATGGATGTTGACAGAACATCTAGAGATACTACAGGCTACAGCATGCAGCCTGAGGGGCAGTGCTGGATGAATTTGGAGTTTAGGCCCTGCCAGAATGGAGAGATCTTGGTAACACACTGTTAAAATACCCGGTACTCAGTTAAGATAACAGAAAAGTCATGACTTTGGAATATGGACCATGCTTAGGAGTAAAACCTAGGCTCCACTCACTCCCTCAAAGCATAAAAACAAGTCCTACCATAATCATCTGGGAGACAGGAACTTGAAGACTGAGTTTCAACAAGTTTGGGTGGTTTGAGAAACACGTGTCACAAACTGTCACTGACAAAGCATGAGACCAAAAGCCTGTATAAGTTTATCAGGCAGTAATCGAACTGACTGCTAAAGAGAGTTAACATTCTTCAGAGGAAATTTTCAAAATCCAAAGTCTCTTCAATGTATTAACCAAAATATTATATATCTTTAGATATACAAAGCAAGAAAAATGGGATTCATAACCAAGAAAACAAATCAACTGAAGTGGAACCCAATGGATGTTGGTATGAGAAGACAGAATATATAGCAATTATTATGAATCTACTCAAAGCACTAAAGCGAAGTGTGATTTTAAAGAATAAAGAGACAGGAAATCCCATCAAGAAAAGAGAAAATTTTAGAAAAAAGCAAATGGATTTTTCTCCTTTATTAAGATAATGAGTTTTTCACTTATATATTTTTGTCCCCAGTATTTCCATCTGTCTGAGCACCAGTCTCTCATATAAATAGATGCAAAAGTCTTTAAAAGAACGTTAAAAAAAAGAAATATATGAAAAGAATCGTATATCACCACAAATTAGGGTTTATCCAAGAAAGGTAAGTTTGTTTCAGTATTCAGAAACCAATTATTATAAGTCACCAGACTAACAGAATAAAAGAAAGGTTGTGTCATCGTATTACACCAGCTGATGAAATTCAATAACCAATCCTTTAAAAATAAAACCTCTTGGCACACTGGAAATATACTGAAATTTTATCAACTTAATAAAGACCATCTATGAAAAATCTGACAAAAATTACACTAATAAAGACCAAATGCTTACCCTCTAAAATTGGAAATAAGAAAAGAATGTTCACTCTTATAACTTCTATTCAATATTGTACTATAGCCAGTGCAGTAAGAAAAAGGAATGATATGCTTAAAGATCGGGAAATAGAAAGTAAAACGTAACTATCAACATAAAACATATACCAAAAAACTGATAGATTTAATAAATCTATAAAGATTGCAGTATACAAAATCAATATACAAATCATTTCTGTTTCTATATACTAGCAAACAATTGGAAAATGAAAAATTAATATCTACAGTAAAGTACAAAAACTAGAAATTAATTTACCAAAAAGTTTAAAAAAAACCTTTATGCTAAAAACTAAAAGAGAAATAGGGAAAAAAAGTACTGCTGAAATTTTTTAAAGCTGAAATAAATTAAGAGCTATCCCACGTGTATGGATTCAAAGGTTCAATACTATTAAGATGTCCATTGATCTATAGTTTGAATGAAATCCAGTTGAACACCCCAGTGAGCAATTTTGCCAGAAATTGCCAGACTGGGTCTAAATATTTTATATGGAACATACAAAGGACTTAGAATAATCAGAAATATTTTAGAAAAAAAGTGAGATTGGAGGGCTTACCCCTCCCTAATTTCACTAGTCATTGTAAAACTTCAGTAATCAATACAACATGGTATTAGCACAAGGATATATTTAGATAAATGGAACAGAATAGACCCATCCATACATAATCAACTGATTTTTAACAAACTCTTTGACATATAACAGTTCAAATCATACAATTCATCTATTTAAAGTGTAAAATTAAATGAGTTTCACTATATACGCAGAGTTATACAACCATCAACAATTAATTTTAGAACCTTTTCATCTTCCCAAAAAGAAACCCCATACAATTAGCATTCATTCCCCCTTTGACCCCATATCCCTCCCCAAGCCCTAGGCAATAACTAATCTACTTTCTGCCTCAATAGAGTTGCCTGTTCTGGACATTTCATATAAATAATACAATATATGGTGATTAGCTTTTTTAACGTAGCACATTTTCAAAATTTGTCCATATAGTAGCATGTATCAGTACTTCATTCCAAGTAATATGCCATTTTAAGTATATATCATGTTTAAGTATACATCATGTTTTCTTTATTCTTTTATCAGTTGGATGGTTTCCGATTGGGGGTATTATGTATAATGAATGTTATGAACAATCCTGTGTAAGTTATGTGGACATATTTTTCATTTCTCTTGGGTATCTACCTATGAGTAGAACTGCTTGATCATTTTTTAACTCTGTGTAACTTTCTGAAGAACTGCCAGACTGTTTTCCAGAGTAGCTGCATCATTTACGGTCCTACCAGCATGAAGGCTCCAAGTTGCCTACATCCTCACCAAATCTTATTACCTTTTTTTTTTTTTTTTTTTTTTTTTTGCAGTACGCAGGCCTCTCACTATTGTGGCCTCTCCCGTTGCGGAGCACAGGCTCCAGACGCACAAGCCCAGCGGCCAAGGCTCACGGGCCCAGCCGCTGCGCGGCATGTAGGATCTTCCTGGACAGGGGTACGAACCCGTGTCCCCTGCATCGGCAGGCGGACTCTCAACCACTGCGCCACCAGGGAAGCCCTATTACCTTTTCAATTTTAGTCACCATAGAGGTATGAAGTGGCATCTCATTATGGTTTTGATTTTCATTTCCCCAATGTCTGATCAACTGATTTTTGACATAAGTAATCAAATGGCTAAATGATAGGCTTTTCAAAAAATTGTACTGAGATAACTGTCTATTCATAGACATACACACACACACAAACACACACTACGCTTATGTCACACCTGCAGAAAATTTTAACTTGAAATGGAACACAGACCTAAATGCAAAGGCTAAAACTATAAAACTTTTAGAAGAAAAGTGGTAAGCAAAGATTTCTTAGGACAAAATAGCACAAATTATTATTTTTAAAGCACAAATAAATATGCAAATTCAACTTTGTTAAAATTAAAGCCTTCTGTTCTTCAAATGATAAAATAAAATCCTACAATTGGAAAAACTATTCTTTAGAGATATGTCAGATCAGTGGTTACCGGGGCAGGTAGGCATAAGGAACCTTTCTGTGGTGATGGTCATGTTCTCTGTCTTCACCGGGTGACAATTATCAAATGTATACATTTGGCAAGAATCATATACTTTACATTTAGAGTAATTTTATGAATTTTATTCTAAGGAAATTATACCTCAATGAAGATGATATTGTAAAAGGACTGTGAAGCAGTGATTATGCTCCCAGCACTGCGTTATGTGGCGGGTATACAATGAGAAAAGAAACATGAAGCCTCTGCTTTCATGGAGGTTGTAATCTAGTCTACTTTCGTGTTATCCAGGTTATTTATCCAACCTCAGAACAATCTTGTAAGGACATATGGGCTTGAATTATTCCTTTTTCAGAAATAAGTAAACAATAGCTCAGAGGTTTTAAATGAATAGCTAAGATCAAAGACATGTCGTTGAGTGCAGAAGTACAAAAGCCCACATTTTCTGACTCTAAAGACAACCTTTTTTCTACAAACTATAAAGTGACATCTTTTATTATTTCACAAATAGTTACAGAACACACACAGACATACCCATACGTTGCAATAATAGCATAACTTGTAGGAGAAAGCATAGTTCTGGTAGACCTATATCTAAAGACCTATACCAGCTCTACTTCTTTCTAGTTTTATTACTGTGGAAAATGTACTTAACTTCAAGACTCAGTTTCTTTTTCTCCAAGACTGGAGTGAACTACCTGTTTATAAATGCCATAGCACATACAACTGATTAACCAACGTGGTTTTAGAAAGTTCCTTCCCTACTTTCCTTCATGCTTATAAAAACACACAGGAATATGTATACATTATGGCAGTTTTTGATAATAAAAATTCCTGTGCGTGTGCCTGTATCTGTAGGAGCATTTGTGTTTCTGTATCTTTGCAGTATACATTTTATACTGAGTGTAACATACATTCAGATCTATATATAAATATCTACCTTATTCTTTCTAATAGCTACATGATACTTCTTAGCAGTGACTTGACATTTTCCCCATTATTCTCCTTGAGGAAGAAGTTCCAAAATGTTTTATTTGGAAGTGGAGAGTGCTATAAAAAAATACTGTAGATTTGTATGCACACCACTGCATTGGTTCTACTGATTCTGTAGGATGGGTTCTCTAAAAGAAGTGAACTGCTAGCTGAAGAGTTATGCATTGGTAATATTTGTTAAAATGACCAAACTATTATCTAAAATATTTGTAGCCATTCAAATGCATTCTCACAGCAATGTGTGACTATAAATATCCTGTATTCATGTGCCCTCTATGATGTTTATCCCAAACAAAGAAATTTCTATTTGTCATGTTCTGCCCATCCAAATCCAGTGCCTCTGCTTCCTTTGTCCTAGGCAAGTGTGATCATGTCATAGCTGGGCTGTGATAAGCCACCGCTGAAACAAGTCTGGGCTCTGAACAGAGTCACTGTGCCAGGGTCCACGGCGCAGGAACAGCAGAAGCACGCTTTTCCTCCACTCCAGCATCTCGCGTATCTACCCTTTTCCACACGTCTGAGCTAATGACTCTACTGATGTGGAGCAGAGGATTACACTAAGCCACTCTTTGTAATGCTCGCTTGACTGAGAATGAACTCAGGATGAAATGATGTTTGTAATGTTTTTTCAGGAATTGTAGGCCATTGCAATAGAATTTTTCAAATATTTATATTGGGCAACTATCATCTGTCAGTCTCTCTGTCCATCCATGTCTATCTAGAAAACCCTGCTCTTTTGTCCCACACTATTTTCAAAGGGCTTACAGATATAACCTATAACCAGATAGGCTATAACCTCACTCAGAGGTATGGAACAGGATTCCAAATGAGGGAGTTGATATTATTTATCAGTTCCACTGGGTTTACGTCCAGTCCTTAAAGCATTAGCCGTAGACTAATGCCCCTTGTTCCTTGTCCCCTTTTCTCTTTTCAGTTTCTGCTCTGCTTCACTCCCTTAAAGATCCTAACTTAACTTTGAAGCTATTATTTACCACTGAGATTGTTAGGACTCATCCTGGCTCCATCCTAGGATGGCAATAGCTCATCTTCCGTGAGGAGCATCTTCAAACCTCTACCTTGATAATAAAAATCATTCTATATAGAAATCTTAAATAGCCACTGTTATAAAATACCTCTCTCCAGCAGGAACAAGGATGGGTGGAACAAAGGTGGGGAAAAAACCTAGAACACACCACCTGTCCACAGATAAACAAGTCAGAGTCCCCAGTCTTGAGGTGCTCAACTTCTAGTAAAGTCAGAGGCGTACATAACTAGCCTGAATGATACCTGCTCGAATGGGATGAGGTTAAAGAATAGGAATAAGGAACACAGGGCAACTTCATAGCACAGGAAACTATCTTTCCTTGACTGGACTGGAGAAGGCTTCACACAGGAGTTGGACCTTCAAAGATGGGTCGGACAAGAAAAGGCCAAGCAAAGGACATCAGTGAAAGCACAGATGCTGTAACGTATGGCACTTAGAAGCCAGCACCACTTCGTAAACATAAACTGTAATAATTAGAGCAGTTTCAATTTTAGAATTGAAAGACTAAAGTTCAGACTCCACTGGAAGAAATCAGAGGATATTTTGTTAAGATAATAATGAGTACATTTTCAGTTTGTCATTATTTCTCATTTTCCAGCTCAAGCCCAGTGCACACCCTGAATCTTAGTTCCAAAGGTCTCTGCACACAGAAGAGAACGATGGGATATTTATAATCAGGGAAATAAGCCACTTGGGACATACAGAGAGTGGCAATCCTGGGCATTGTTAATTCTGACCCTGTGGCCAGAAAGTCAGAGGACACCAATGTAGGCATAACCAGCCCTTCCAGCTTAAAACCCAAAGGGGAATATCTTCATAATGATCAGGGCCCCTGTGAGCCCTTGATTTCTTGTACATGTGGGAAGGTGCCTGGATGCCTGGTCTGATAAACCAGGCTCTATCAGTTCTGAGCAAGAAGAACAGGGTTATGACAGGTGACAGATCCAATTGCTGTTAATGCCAATAAAAGGACACATCTGACTTTTCTTACAATTAAGCCAATAGGTCCCTCTTGTTAACACTGCATTGAGGAAAAATGAAAACAATAACAAAAGTAAAATAAATATACACAAAAGTGGAGGGAATGGTCATCTGCAAAAGAAGACCTTTGCTCAAATGGCTTATTTTGGTAACTAAAGTATGAATAATTGGATCAATCTGCTTGCAAAAATAAATCAAGTGTGAACTCAGCATTTTCCCCCAGATAATGAAAAGGACAGGCAACAGGAGCCATTATTAAACACTTCTAGTTAGACAAGCTCACAGCAATTCTAGGGAAAAAAATGTCAGAAAACAGTTTTTCAGGTTCAAGCTGTAATTGCCAATAGATAAAGAGTGTGCAGGAGATAATGAGTTTGGAAGGACAGAGCAACGAGACAGCTATATATCCACAGGCCTAGCCCTTGAGACCACTTTATATGTTCACTCCACCCATGCAAATTTGACCTCGTGTTTCTTCCTGTCTGCTAAAAAGGATAACTATTCATTTCCCACTTGTTTTACTCTATGGCATGTGTGTGTATGTGTATGTTTGTTTCAAAGTCACGAGTGTATGCATTTGAACATGTGTATGAAGATACAGGTATTAAGTGGAAAATGGGGAGCAACATCCTATATGGGAAATGAACATCCAAGAAAATCAAGTCTTTGATACATTAAGACAGGCTACGTGTTAACACTACTCCAATATACCGTTGTACTGAGATCAGCTTTTTCTTCCTTTGCCTCAAGCCTCATACCAGGTCCAACTTTCGTTAACCCAGTTTCTATCTGTGCCAGGACTCAGAATTAAATGGGCTTAGGCCAAGGCCCTGGAGCGGGAAGGATGTACAGATGGTCCCTCACTTAACAGTTCAACTTAAAGTTTTTTGACTTTACGATGGTACGAAAGTGATACACGTTCAGTGGAAACCATGCTTTGAATTTTGATCTTTTCCTGGGTTAGTGATATGCTGTACGATACTCTCTCATGATGCTGGGCAGAGGTCATGCCACAGCTCCTAGTATGCCATATATATGATCGTGAGCCATAATAAATCGTTTGCTTCTCACCATAACTCTAATAGGAAAACATTCTACAGAAGAATGCAGAGATCAAAGACATTTATCATAAAAAAATAATGAGAAACATAAACACTCATCATTGAATATAAAATTATTTACTATCCATTATGGGCAAAACAAAGCCATCAGAATAACTGAAGTTCAAGAGATTATTGATTTTTTTTTTTTTAATGAGTCATGGTGGCTGAATGTTTTTGCAATAGTACTTACTATAGTACTTTGACTTGGGGTGGTGGGATTTTATTTTTCAGGCACAGTTTTTACCTGTGCAAAATTAAGGTTATAGGTTTGCTGTATGGTAGACAGGATAATGACCCCCAAAGATGCCCACATGCTAATCCTCAGGACCTGTGAATGTTATGTTACATAGCAAAGGGGAATTAAGGTTTCAAATAAAATTGAGATTGCTAACCTTAAAATGATATTATCCTGGATTATCTGGGTGGGCCCGGTGTAATCACAAGGGTCCTCAAATGTGGATGACGCAGGCAGAAGGGCCAGTGTCAGAGCGATGTAACATGAGAACCAGACATTGCTGGCTTTGAAGATGGAAGGGAGCCAGGAGCCAAGGAACACAGGCAACCTCTGGAAGAAGCTGGAAAAGGTAAGGAGATAGGTTCTCTCCTAGAGCCTCCTGAAGGAATGTAGGCCCACTGAGAACCTTGACGTTAACCCGCTGAGACTGATTTTAGACTTGTGACTTCCAGAACTGCAATGGAATAAATTTATGTCATCTTTAGCCATCAAGTTTGTGGCACTTTGTTACAGCAGCAATAGGAAATTCATACAAGGTCCAATGATCTTTACAAGGTTAGAGTGGTGATTGCCTCCAAACACAAACTAATGCATTCTTTCTCATTCTCATTAATATTCATCCTCCCTCCCTCCCTCCGAAATCTTTGAAAACTCCCTCCACACCACCTAGCCTTGTTTTACTTGCCTTCTTTATCCCTTTTCTCATTTTAGGTCTCCCTTCTTTCTGCTCTAAATTGATTCTATTTATATTCCATTTTTTAAAAGTCAATAACATCTGCCTTGGTTTCGCTCATTTTTTTCTCTTATCCATTTCTCTTGATAAGTCTAAGTCTCCTCCAAACACAAAAGATAAAATAGTCCTGAGGAGGAGGAGAAGTTGTAAATATCAATATACATTACTCGTATTTATTTCTCTCACCACAATACATTTTCTGAAGACCCTAATTTAAAGCATGGGATCATCATGCCTACTTCACCAAGATCATACAGGTTACCACTAATTTATAAATTATTTCTAGTAATATAGAAAATGTTCAAGTATAAAAGCTAAATGAAAGCAATTTCAGTAGAGGTGCAATACCTCGAAATCAACCTTTTCAGCCCTATCGAAATTCTTTTTTATTCACCACATAGGTTGTCTATTAAAAAACAAAAAGAAAACCAATATAAAAGGATTCAGAAGACTCACCCCAGCTTTGTAAATAATGCAGTTTGAATATACATGAATTAGCCATTCACTTGAATTTATCAAGATGCAGAGGTAGCTGAAAACTACTCCTGTTTCAAACACAGCTCAATGTGCACTGAAGAAAAAAGATGACTCAAAGTCTGTGGAAGCCCATCTGAATAAGCATTCAGTATAAACTAATAGCAGCTGGGAAATAAAATGCTTTTGGTGCAGATGGGCAAGTGTTCTACAGAAAACATTATCCTTTTTTTTAATAAAAGGTTTATTCTCGCTTTTAATACAAACATAATCATAAGAAAATTTCAAAGAATTCATTGCAAAGTATGCTCTTAGAAAAACCCATCAAGTTTTTTAATTCCCTCTTATCATGTGTGTGTGTTTTCTATAGAAGAAAAATATAACCAGTACCACTAGGTTAGGCTGTAAAAGTTTATTCCCAAGCAGTCATTTGAGACTCAATAGTGTTCTCCATGACTTGACTTTTTATCTGGCAAGCTAAAGTATATGTAACCCATAATATACTGAAAGTAGATTTTATCCAAGGAAATAAAAAATGTTGCAATTCTGGGAATAATAAAATTAATAAATATTTTGCTTTCTGATATATCAATGATTTTTAAAATGTGGAGTATACTAGATGCCTCATATTTCAAAACATGTGCGGAACACTGCTTAGCATTCTATATTTGGAATGTTACGAGGTATGAGTGAAGGAAATTCCTTCATGTTTAAGGAATATTAATACTCCAATCCCGTAACTTTAGCTTTTCCCACAATAACCTCTTGCTGGAACAAAGCAAAACGTTGTGGCCACATTCCAAAAGACCCTCTAAATATACCAATACTTATGCATTCAATAAAGCTTACTGAGTGCCAACTAAGCATCAAGTATCATGTTGGTACTTTCCTTACAATAGCCTTATGAATAGATTATCATCCCCATTTCACAGATGAGAAATTGGGACATTTTAGTCACATAGCTAATTTTCCTTACACTCATTGTATGACTCAGAGTTGTGTGTCATCTCGTTTATTCCTCATAACAATCTTCTAAGGTCAGTACTTTTCTTACTCTTACTGTACTGAGGAGCAAACTAGAACTTAACAGAATTTAAGAAACTGACCAGAAGCATTTTAGTGATGTCGCCAAGAGTCAGTCCTGAATTTTGTTTGATGTCACATCTCAAGCTCTTAACCTCTATGTTTAGGTGATTTCTCAACAATGGAAAATGACTAAGACGTAAAGTTGGGGTTTGAACCTACATTTCTTACTCCAAAGCCTAAATGATTGATTTAGTGGAGAAGGTAAGCTATATGACCCAGTAATTATGATGCAATATGAAAAGTGTCATAATCAATGTGTGAGAGGTTAAGGCAGGGTAGGCTTTATAAATCAAGTTTATTGAGCTGACATTAAGATGAATGTTAAGTTAAACAGAAGTAAAGGGAATGGCATTTCAGCAGAGGGAAGACAGTCCTAGCAGCACAGGTGCATGAAAATAGCATATGTATTCAGGGAACTATGAGACGGTCAATAAAATGGAAACAACATTCATACTGGAAATGGTGGAAAATCAGACTGGAAATATAAGTGAAGATCAGTTTGTACTCCTCTCATAAAGTTGGGGATACATTTCTGTGAAAAAAAGCAGCTAGTTTATCTGGCTAGAGCCAATGGTTCCTCACCTGCATTTTGAAGAGCATTTTGAAGGACAGGACAAATAATGCCTGGGTAAGCATTAGAATCTGAACTGAAGAGTACCTATGAGGCAAGATTAACTTTCTCAGAAATTTGCTGGAATGTCAAAGAAAGACTTGATTGGTTCACATGAAAACTGTCAATTTAGCGAGAACACAATTTAGAGAGGGAAAACGTAGCTCTGCTCACTGACGCATGTGCGCGATGAGATGCTGGCAGTGGAATTGTGTATATATGATAATTTTTCTCTTGCAGGGCAAGGGAGGCCGTCTACCAGAGAATTGCAGCAATTAGATGAGGAAAGTGATTGTTCCATAAAACTCAGCTACAACGTTACAGTGGAGCTAAGAGAAATGAAGAATAAAGAGTATTTCCCAAATCAGAAAAGATTGTTTTATTGTCTATTTTACAAGCATAGTTAGGATGTTAAATTGGAAGCAAATCTAGCTGGAAAGCAGTAACATTCCAGATTTGGCCATCAAATTAATTCTATCATAATGAAATGTGAAATTTGACTGAAATGAAGAGGAATTGGATTTAGGTTGCCTATGCTGGTGGCTTTCAATTATAATATAATCCACTTCCTTTTGTTAAACATAAAAATAAATGCTGAGCAAACAGAGGCAACTAGTGAACACGAAACATAGAAAGAATTGCCAATCCAGAAATTTACAAAGCTTACCTGGGAGGGCATCAGAAAAATGAGATTATCAGAATTGATCATATCCAATGTCATTTACAGCTCTACTGTAAATGACTGTAGCCATAAATTTAGGTCTTAGGAGGGAATAACATGTCATAGCATGCAATAAAATATTAAAGTTGGCAGTTTTCTTCTTTATTAAACCTGTTCTAGATGATTCCTGTAATGATGTCATGCTTGCTCTCCTGCTTTTGGCTATGCTTTCTTAAGATGAAAAGAAAGTGGTAAAATTATAAGTAGCCACCTGTGTAGCCTTTGTAGCCATGGGAACCGTTGGAGAATCTAGGATGTTCATATTACTTACTTCATGTTTTAGCCCTTGAACATAGTATAGGAAACCTATTACTGTTTTCAGGTCTTTCCCCTCTATCAGCTTCTCTCCTTGAGAGAGTATAACTGGCCATATACTTACACATTCTATTTTGACTTCCCTGTACAGGAGTAAGTGATAGAGGAAGGCTGTCCGACCTCATCCAAAGATCACTTTTCAGACCCAGGGCAAAGGAAAAAGAAGCATCAGTTATGCCCTCTGTTATAACTTTTTTGTACTGACGGCATGTTAAAATGTTACATGTGGGCAGATGCCATTAAGTAAAATATATTATTATAATTAAATTCACTTGTTTTGTTTTTCTGTAATACGGTTAACTAGGCATTTTTAAATTATATGTGTGCTGTGCATTTCTACTGAACAACGCTGATCGAGACAACCCACAGAATAGGACATTGGCCAACTACCTGGTGACACCATGCGTACTGTAGCTCAGGAGCAACAAGTGGCAAGTATGCTGGATGCCCTGGTAGAACACGCAATCTCTAGAATTTGGGAGAGCCTACAAGGGTTTAGGAGCCTGTTACATTGGTGAGGTTCTTAGGAGTCCAGAGTTCTGAAGCATGCTAACATACCCCCTCCAAAGTAAAGGGTGCTTACTGCACCTGGCACCACCTGTCTCTAAGAGACATGTACAACGGTCGTCAGGACTCTTTCACACTTCTATACAGGGAATATTATTCTCATGAGCTTACTGGATGACATGGAAGGATGTTAATTTTGAGTTAGTCTAAGAACAAGAAGTAGCTCTATATTAGTCTAGTCTATAGTAAGAAAGCCCTATAGCTTGGTCCATACAACCTGACAGATCCCATGTGGTAGAGTTAGTACTGAGGGATCAAGTTTGTATCAATAATCTTCGCCTTCACATTTTCCCAGAAAAGGGAAGCTGGGCATGGATGGATTGAATTTAATGTGAAAAGCAAGTAGATCTGATTAATTCAAGGGGGTGAACTGTATTAGATGCTTTTGGTACTTGCCCAGATACCCTTCACTGCGCCAGTGCACTCACCCTTTAGGTGTTATGTATGACTGTCACAAAATGCCCCCTACCTGCAGAGTTTTCCTTGGATGAATGGAGCTTCCTTTCCCAAGACATCACACTCCTTACAGGGACCAGTCAGCTACCAACAACTGATTAAAAAGGGGAAAAAATGCTAACACCCCTTGCCTCAAGGTGGGACTATCTCTGCGGTACAAATAATGGTCCAGACCTCCCCAAGACACAAGGTTTAAATTATTCCCAGCCACGTCTATATCTTTGCTTAGCTTTTTCCCCTGCCATATCCTGCTTTTCTTACCTGCCATATGCTTTTGCCCTTTCCTCTATTCTCTTAAGAGCACTCTTTTAATAAATCCCTTTAATAAGAATTCTAATCCTAGTCTCAATACCTTTCTGTTGTTGGACAATTAAAATACTGTCTATTGCTCAGTTTGTGCATCTACTAAATGAGATAAGAGATGTAAATCATCCCGCAGACTGGTAAGTGTCACCAGGGGCTCACATTTCTCATGGGCTTGGTTTACTCATCAGGCAAGTCACTGACCTAGACCAGTACAAGTGCTAGCCAAGGGGGAGGGAAGTCTAGAATGGACAGTAGACAAGGAATATAGTATCATTCAATCTGTATTAAGTTATAATTTTTGTTATAATTTTAAAATAATGAATGTTAGAAAGGGGGCACTAGTGGTAATGTGAAGATATTTCAGGGAAGGCAATGTTAGAGCTTAGTTATAAATGAGTAGGGGTTAGCTAGGAAGAAAGAAGGAAGGGGGAGGATATTACAGGTAATGAGAATAGAATAATCAAAGAGGACACAAAAATAGGGATGTGTGCAGTCTCATCTCACAGTACCTTAGAGCAGAATTCACCATTTGTGCCATGCAAAACAATATTTAAATTTAGGTTTTACAACATGGAAACTTCTTAAGCAGGAGAAATAAGATGAGATTTATTTTTCTCCTTACTTTCATACTGTAAGTAATATCAGAACAGAGACTGTGTCCCTGTTATTCCTGTTTCCCTATTGCTTAGTAAATAACATTAATTACTCTGGGGTCTTGCAACTGTTCTATACATCCTGTTCCTAAGTAATTTCATATTAGGCCATAGTTAAAAAAAATACTGTGTTATCTCTGAAAACTTTAAAATTTCTCTCTTTCCCTGACCTCTAACTTGAACTCTATATTTGTAGACCCAACTGCCTACTTGATATCTCTACATCAACGTCTAATAGGTATCTATTTGTGAAATGGATGAATAACTACCTTCCAGATGAGTTGTTGAGGATTCCAAGGACTGGCACATAGTAGGCGCTCAACAAAATCAAACAAAATAATGTAGTGTGGTTCCAGAAATATTAGCCTATATTCTTTAGGAATGGAGCAAAAACAAAACCAATATAAAATAGTTTAAGACTAAGAAGGAATTAATTATTTTAAATGTGAATCTTGGGAATTCCCTGGCAGTCCAATGGTTAGGACTCTGCACTTTCACTGCTGAGAGCCCAGGTTCAATCCTTGGTCAGGGAACTAAGATCCTGCAAGCCACATGGCCAAAAATAAAAAAAAACAAATGTGAATCTTATCCTAGTGTATGAACACTGTCATCTATTTTAAATAATGAGAGAAAGGACTTGTGTGCATGAGTATGTGTGTTTGTGTGTGTATCTGTGTTTGGGGAAATTTGGCATCACTGGAAAGGAAGGAGAGAGAACTAACACATAGACTTGGCAGGTAGATGAAGCATTTCAATCTAATGTAAAGAATACTAACCTGGAAATTGAAACACTGAAAATGAAATATTTGGTGAAGCACAGAATTTCCTCTTTTAAAATATTACCATCCAAGAAGATGGAACAGATATACCTTTCTCTGTTACTCCTGCTAGATATAACTGAAAACCTGAGCATTATAGATAAAAAAACATAAGACTCTGACATGTGGAAAGAAAAAGACCAGTTAGGGACCTCAGAACTCAAGGAACAACATAGTGGTGAGTTCCCTGGGTTTTGTTTTTGCCTCACATATCCAGAATTTGGGGCTTAAGAAATCAGCAAGCAGAAAACATCAATGAGTTCTAACAACAATAACAAAAAGCCTCAAATGAAAGATGTAAGCCCTAACTTATCAATAATTACATTAAATATAAATGGTCTAAAAACACCAATAAAATGATAGATTGGAAGAGCAGGGTTTTTTTAATATAGCCCAACTCCATACTGTCTACAAAAAATTCACTCCAAATATAACTATATAGGCATATAAAAATATAACTGTATAGGCACATGAAAATTTAGAAGATGGAAAAAGATATATCATGAAACATTTATCAGTGGAAAGGAGTGGCTGTACTAATATCAGATAAAATAGATTTCAGAGAAAAGATTACTAGAAACAGAAAGGAACACTAAAAAGGATAAAAGGGTCAGTTCACCAAGAAGACATAGTAATCCAAAATGTGTATGCACCAAGCAAAAGAGTTGCAAAATAGGGGAAGCAAAAATTGATAGAACTGAAAGGAGGAATAGACAACTCTAATTAGAGATATGAATGCCCTTCTCTAAACAATTGATAGAAGAACCACACAGGAAATCACCAATCCAGCAATAACATCAACCTATAGGATCTAATTAATATATTCAGAACAGTCTACCCAACAACAACAAAATATATATTCTTTTGGAGTGCACAGAGCATGTAACATGTTAGATTATATTCTGGACCACAAACAAACCACAAAAATTTCAAAGCAATTGAAACCATACAGTATGTTCTTTGACAAAACTGGAATGAAAATAGAAATCAATAACAGAAAGACAACAGAAAAATTGCCCAACAATTGGAAACTAAACGCACTTCTCAATAATCCATGGGTCAAAGAGGAAGTCAAGGGAAATTTAAAAAAAACACTGAACTTAATAAAAATGGAACTGAATACAAATGAAAATAGACCATATCAAAGTTGTGGGACACCTCTAAAGCAGTGCTGCAGTGAACATTTATAGTAGTAAATGTATACATTAGAAAAGAGGAAAACATCTCCAATTAGTAATCTAAGTTTCTACTTCAAGAACCTAGAAAAAAGCAGAGCAAGATGAGCCCAAAGAAAGCAGGAAGAATAAATAAAGGTAAGGGCAGAAGTCAATGAATTGAAACTAGAAAAACAACAGGCAAACTCAGTAACACAGCTGGTTCTTTGAAAAGAGTTTTAAAGACTGAAATACCTCTAGCGAAACAAAGAAAACAAAAATTACCAACACTGAGAATGAAATGGGCATATCACTATAAACAGTGCCAACATTTAAAAGATAATAGGGAATACTAAGAATTCTACATATAAATTTGACAATTTAGAAGACATAAACCAGTCTCTCAAAAAACACAAACAACCACAACTCATTCAATATGAAACAGATAATTAGAAAAGCCCTATAAATACTAAGAAAATAGAATTCATAACTAAAAGGCTCCTAAAATAGAAATCTCCAAGCTTGGATGGTCTCATGGGATAATTCTGCCAAATACTATATTTAAAAAAGCAGTGGGCTTCTCTGGTGGTGTAGTGGTTAAGAATCCGCCTGCCAGTGCAGGGGATATGGGTTCAAGCCCTGGTCCAGGAAGATCCCACATGCCATGGAGCAAATAAGCTCATGTGCCACAACTACTGAGCCTGCGCTCTAGAGCCTGCGTGCCACAATTACTGAGCCTGCATGCCACAACTACTGAAGCCTGCACGCCTAGAGCCTGTGCTCCGCAACAGAAGCCACTGCAATGAGAAGCCCCAGAATGAGCCCGCGTACCGCAATGAAGAGTAGACCCCACTCGCCACAACTAGAGAAAGCCACGCACAGCAATGAAGACCCAACGCAGCCAAAAATAAATAAATAAATAAATAAATAAATAAAGCAGTGACACCAATTCTAAATAATCTCTTCCAAAAAAACAAAGAGGAGGGAACACTTCCAAATTCATTTTATAAAGTTAGTATTACCCTAATACCAAAACCAGAGACAGTACAAAAAAAGCAAACTACAGACCAATATTCCTCATGAACATTAGCAAACAGAATTCAATAACACACACAAAAAATTATACACCATAACCAAGTAGGGGTTAATCCCAGGAAGAAAGGCTCATTTAATATTTGAAAACCAAGGAGTGCAATCCCCGCGATTTTCAGACTAAGTAAAAAAATATATATATGATCATATCAATACAGAAAAACATGTGATATAAGTCAATAGCCATTCATGGTAGAAGCCCTCCAAATACATAGTGAGTTACTTCCTCAACTCAGTAAAGGGCACATAACCTATAGCTAGTACTATACTCAGTGGGAAAGACTGAATGCTTTCCCTCTAACATCAAGAAAAGGCAAGCATGTTCCCTCTGACTACATCAACACAGAGATGGAAATTCTGGCCAGTTCAACAGGTGGAAAAAAAAAAACACAAAGAAAAATGAAAAGAAAATAAAGTACACTTCTATATACTAACAATGAACATAAGGATACAACATTAAAAACAATACCACTTCCAACTGCCCAAAACATGAACTGCTTAGGTGCAAATAAAAACATCTCCAAGACTTCTATGCAGAAGATTACCCAACCTGATGAAATTAAAGGCCTACATAAATGGAGGGACACGCCACGTTCTAAACTGAGAGAGTCAACATAGAGAAGATGTCAAGGCTCCCAAATTTACACACAGGTTTGATGTAACTTCTACCAAATTTCAGCATAATTTTCATAAAGATTATTCCAAAATTTATACGTAATGGCAAAAAATTAGAACAGCCACAACAATTTTGAAAGAGAAGAATAAATTGGGAGGAACTGTTCTACCCGATTTCAACTGTTGTTATACAGCTACAGTAATTAAGACTATGTTGTGCCACCTCACACCAGCCAGAATGGCCATCATGAAAAAGTCTGCAAATAAACGCTGGAGAGGGTGTGTAGGAAAGGGAACCCTCCTACACTGTTGGTGGGAACGTAACCTGGTACAGCCACTATGAAAAACAGTATGGAGGTTCCTCAGAAAACTAAAAATAGAGCTACCATATGATCAAGCAATCCCACTCCTGGACATATATCTGAACAAAACTATAATTCAAAAAGATACCATGCACCCCTATGTTCACAGCAGCACAATTCACAGTAACCAAGATGTGAAAACAACCTAAATGTCCATCGACAGATGAATGGATAAAGATGTGGTGTATATATATACACAATGGAATACTACTCAGCCATAAAAGAATGAAATAATGCCATTTGCAGCAATATGGGTAGACCTAGGGATTATCATACTAAGTGAAGTCAGAAAGAGAAAGACAAATACCATATGATATCACTTATATGTAGAATCTAAAATATGACACAAATGAACTTATGTATGAAACAGACTCACCAACATAGAGAACAGACTTGTGGTTGCCAAGGGGGAGGGGGTGGGGGAGGAATGGAGTGGCAGTTTGGGGTTAGCAGATGCAAACTAGTATATATAGAATGGGTAAACAAGGTCCTGCTGTATAGCACAGGGAACTATATTCAATATCCTGTGACAAACCATAATGGAAAAGAATATAAAAAAGAATCTATGTATATGTATAACTGAAACACTTTGCTGTACAGCAGAAATTAATACAACATTGTAAATCAACTATACTTCAATTAAAAAAAACACTATGTGGTATTAGCTGAAAGACTGACACATTGGTCAATGAAACAGAATGCAGAACCCAGAAATAGACCCACATAAATATACCCAACTGATATTTGACAAGGTACAAAAATATTTCAACAGAGGAAAATTAGCCTTTTCAACAAATGATACTGGAGTAACTGGACATCCATAGGCCAAGAAGAGGGGGCAATTTCAACTTCAGTCTTACATCTTAAACAAAAATTAACTGAAAATAAGCCATGGAGTTAAATGTAAACTGTAAACCTATGAAAATTTTGGGGAAAAAAAAAGACAGAAGAAAATCTTCAGGATTTAGGGCTAAGCAAAGAGTTCTTAGACTTCCCACTAAAAGCACAACCCATGAGAGGAAATTTTGATAAGAGTTCATTTACATTAAAAACCTGTGAAATACCCTGCTGAGTGGATAAAATGACAAGCTACCCAAGTGGGAGAAAATGTTTGCAAACCATATACCTGACTAAGGACTAGTATCTAGAAAATATAAAGAACACTCACAACTCAACAGTAAAAAGCAAACAGCCCTGGATGAAAGACATGAAGGAACACTTTGGATGAAAGACATGAAGGAACATTTCACCAAAAAAAGATACGTCAAATAAGTACATGAAGATGTTCAACATAATTAGCCATTATGAAATGCAAATTAAAACCACAATGAGATCATTGCACACTGATCAAAATGGCTAAAATAAAAACTAATGACAATCCCAAATGATGACAAGGATGTGAAGAAAGTGGATCACTCACACTTTGCTGGTAGGAATTTTAAATGGTACAGCCACTCTGGAAAACAGCTTGACAATTTCTTTTAAAAAAGCAAATATGGAACTACCATAACTACCATAAATGCATTCTTGGGCATTTACCCCAGAGAAATGAGAACTTCTATTCATACAAATACCTGCACACAAATGTTTACAGCAGCTTTATTTTAACAGCCTAAAACTGCAAACAACCCAGATATCTTTCAACAGGTGAGTGGCTAAACAAACTGTAGCGCATCTAGACCATAGGATAATCCAGCAATAAAAAGGAATGAACTATTGATGCACATAAAAAGCTGGATGAAATTCCACAGAATGATGTTGACTGAGAAAAAGCCAACCCCAAAAGGTTACCTACCTACATTGATATGACATTCTTGAATTGACAAAGTTATAAGTAAAGAGAAGATTCGTGCTTTAACAAGTTAAGGAGAGACGGGATGAGGACAAGTAGGTGTTCTATAAAAGAGCAACTGAGAGATCCTCGTGTTGATGGAAATGCTATGTATCTTGGACTCTGTGTTAATATCCTGGTTGTAGTATTGTACTATGATTTTACAACAGTTTACCATCGAGGGAAACTAGGTAAAGGATACATGAGCTCCTCTGCTTTATTTCTTACAACTGCAGGTGATTCCACAATTATTTCAAAATAAAAAACTTAATTAAAAAATATTTGGGGGCTTCCCTGGTGGCGCAGTGGTTGAGAGTTCGCCTGCCGATGCAGGGGACACGGGTTCGTGCCCCGGTCTGGGAAGATCCCACATGCCGTGGAGCAGCTGGGCCCGTGAGCCATGGCCACTGAGCCTGCGTGTCCGGAGCCTGTGCTCCACAACGGGAGAGGCCACAACAGTGAGAGGCCCGCGTACCGCAAAAAAAAATAATAATAAAAATAATAATAATAATATTTGGGACTTCCCTGGTGGCGCAGTGGTTAAGAATCCGCCTGCCAATGCCGTGGACACCGGTTCGAGCCCTGGTCCGGAAAGATCCCACATGATGCAGAGCAACTAAGCCCGTGTGCCACAACTACAACTGCGCTCCTGCGCGCCTAGAGGCCGTGCTCCACAACGAGAAGCCACCGCAATGAGAAGCCCATACGCCACAACAAAGAGTAGCCCCTGCCCGGCTCAACTCGAGAAAGCCCGTGTGCAGCAACAAAGACCCAACGCAGCCAAAAATAAATAAATTTCTTAAAAAAAATAAAAATTAAAAATATTTAAGCAAAGTCCAGATCAACAGCAATCGTGGCTGCTATAAGGGAGGTTAGCACAATGGGTCATGATTGTACTAAAAAGGCCTGTGATGTTCCAGCCAATACAAAGGTTCATAAGGCAATCATTTTATGAGCAATCAATTCAGAGTAATTTGAAGACTCAAGAGAAATTACTTTCTTTGGCACCATATTTGGAACATAATTTTCAAAAATACATGCTGAATGAGCACATATATGTTTCATTTTATGAATTTAATTGAACTACACATATCTACTGGAAAACTATTTTAAATTATAAAATATATAATTATTTTATAAAGCGTTGGGCATTGACCAAGTGTCAGCATCATGATTAGTCACTTTGTGTCAAATTTTTCATCTGATTTTTACAGTTATCCTTTGTGGTAACCCTGGTAACTTTATGAATTAAAAAAACAAGTTCTAGAAGTTTAACTTTTGAGCCCATGCATTAACTTAACTTTTGAGCCCATGCTAATCTTGCTACATCCTATAGACAAGCACACAGCCGCTCAATAATAAGAGATGTCCTCTTATAAGCCAGGATGGTCATGAAGAATAGTTAGTATGCAGGTAAACAGAAAGAATCAGGAAGCACTCCTGATGGATGGACCAAAAATGAGGGAAAAAAAGGAAAATCAAAGATCTAATTGGAGGACAATGTTTGTACTGTGTGGCATGAGGAGAGCATTCGTACAAAGAGAAGACGGAGATGAGCAGGCAATGGCAGTTAATTGGCTCCTGTGTCCCACGAAAAGCACAGTTCTAATTTTTTTCAGAGTGGCAAATGCCTCAAACAGGACTCATTATACTCCCCCCAGATCTACCCTTCTCAGCATTCTCTATTTCATTAAGTGTTCCCACCATTTATCCAGTTGCTCATGGCAGAAGCCAAGAGCTAAGCTTGACACTTTTTCCTCCTGCAACTCAAATATCCCATCATTAAATTCCGTAGGTTTTATCTCCAAAATTTTTTTCAATTCCATTTCTATATTTTTATACCCACTGGCCAGTTTCTCTCCTCCTGGGCTGTAAGATCCTTGATTAAATTATGTATGTGTTTCCTATTTACCTGTAGCACAAAATTTGTCATATAGCAGGCAGACGCCCCACTGCTTCTGTGTACTTCCACTGTATCAAGGTACAATTCTAAACACACTTTTAAAGCATTCTCTGTTCATTTGTTGTTGTGAAGATTATTGCCCCTATTTTGTAGACAAGGAAACTAAGGCTTAAAGGTTAAATTATTTGTCCAACTAATACAAGTGGTATCTGAAGTGAAACAGACTAACTCTATTAACTAGCGCTCTTAGCCCCAAATGACATTGCCTTTGCCCTTGCACCTGTAGGGCTCATCTCCTACATCATCACCTTCCCAGAGGACACAGAAGGGCTTCCTAAGCCTTTTGGCGGCATCCTAAACCCAAGACTCTGATTCTTTTCCTTTAGGATTTTGATCCTAAATGAGAGATCAGCTAAGAACAAAAAGAATTTTGGCTTTGAGAGGCATCATTCAACCTGTGCAAGCTAATAAAAATGCCTAAAATGGCTTACAATAATCAATATCAGGACAACCATGAAAATGTGTCACTCAGCTCTCCTGCCGCAGGAGCCCAAGATGCTATCCTTCTGAGTCTACCACCTATTTATGTAACTTGCCCAAAGTCAGAAAGTTAATAGGCACAATAATAGTCTGACTTCACCATACAGGTGACGGCTACGCTGAGGCAAGCTGAGACAACCAGGATTAAAGGAGGCATTCACTTTCAGGTGGATGCAATGCCAGCACTGCACTTGCATAACCCTGAAGATGAGTGCCTCCTTAGATGCTCACCCTCAGTGCCTCTTTGCCTTATCCTAGTCCTGACCCTGTCACAGTCCAGATGGAAAGATCAAACTTGCAATGATGGTTCCAGATCCTCTTCTTTCAGGGTTTCCATGTTGAATATATCTATGTACACAATGGACATAAAATGAGCACTATCTCTGGTTTGAGTCTTCAAGCTAATCCACCCCTTCCCTGGTTTCAACTGAGAATATGTGGATACGTGAAAGGTCATGGACTCCATCTCAGTATCATTAGTCCAATCTAAGATACCCTGTGACACCTCAACTTTCCCAAATACTCTCCCATCTGCTTTCCCTTTCCTCTTGTTTCTCTTCTCTATGACTGTGATGGTGATTAACTCACACCCACTGCCTACTCCAGCTCTGGCTGAGTCAAAACTGGGAAGCTTTCCTTTCTTATTGTTATTTGAAATCAGGGGAAGAGATGTGTAGCAGTGAACTTTTCTGTTGTTGAAATAAATTACTCAAATTCACTCTCCTTAATATTTTTGAAGTGTCTGATTTAGTGGCACCCCATCATCCATATACGCTAAATATTTATTTCATTACATATATGAATACATATTTATTTATAGATCTGGTTATGGATGCAAAAGGTCTATAACCTTAAACATTTTTAAAGTGGTTACTCCAAACTGAAATTACAAAGCTAGGGACAGAAACTGATGTCTCAACATGCTCGTTGCAGATAATCATCTTTCCTTAACCAATAAAATGACTAGTGAAAGAAGGGTTTCTTAGGCACAGTGATGTTGAGTGTATCATGATGGGAAATTTAAGGTTCATGGAACCGCCCTTCCATTTCTTGCCCCCAGTCTAATACCAAGTGTCTTCAGTTAGATGCTTTTATTATTAAAGTCTTTTCTCCTTTGGAAATTGCAGTTCTGAAAGGCTTACGGTATTTTTTTTTAATGGCCTAGCAGTTCCAACTCAATGATATAACATCATGGCTTAATATTTAGCATAGAATATCGAAAAACACCAGAGGGGATAATTAAGCTTACCAAATGAGACACTGGAGTCCTTCATGAGCCAGCAGTAAGATGAAGACTACATTATTAAACTTACATAACAAAAGTTCCAGTCCCCAACTCTAACTACTTGAATATGTTGGCTCCTTTTGGTCATTTTTTATTCGTCAAAGGAAAACAGCCATGAAGTTGATACAATGCAGAAAAGAAAACTTTACATATTGGAAGGAAAGTAATAGCACTCTTATTTGCATTTGCCTCAATCAATTATGCAACCTCAGGAACACAATAAATGCACATTGACTGTTTATACATCATTAATATTCCAAAATCAACTACATTATCATAAATTTCCTTTACTTATCTCAGAATATAGTCTCCAAAGACTGTAGTCTCCATGAAACAATTGTCCATCTGGAATTACTTTGGCCCCCTAAATGAGGCTAGTTACTTTTTTCCTATTAGGAAGCCATCCCAAGTTTGATTCCTTTCACAGTCATGTCTCAAATGTCTATTTCTGAATTTATTTTGTTGCAAGCTTACAGTTAGCATTTGACAAAACTTTTACCTTTTTTATACCCACAATAACTTGACAAAACATTGTTTACCTTTTTTATACCCACAATTTGACAAAACTTTTTTTACTTTTACACCCACAATAATTTTGTCCATTTTCAGTGTGCCAAACCTGAAAGTGGGCGCATCACATCTGCCTTTTTATTTTCCCCTTATTTTTAACACTAACTTTTCCTCTTCATTTTCTACTTGCTCCACAGGGATTCCTGAAACAATTTACAGTGGCTGCAAACCCATAGCGTTGCCTCACAATTACTATATGTTGCTGCTTTGGGATTCACAACTTATACCTCTCCCTTGAAATTTTTAAAAATACCATATGAGATGGAACGTTTTTCCATGGAGATTCAGTTGTATAAATCATTCTGTGTATATCTCAGGTCATTATGGAATTCTTTGGAAAGAGGCTATAATTTTACCAGACTCTAGTGTTTTCTATATATACAGTTTATTAGAAGGTAGAACTGACAGTAACAATATAAGCCTCCAGAGATGTCTAGGGACCATGTAGAGGAGGTTGACAAGAACTCTGAGGGCTAGAAATTTTGTCTGTGAAAGAAAATTTACGTATAACCCAGAGGTTAAAGGACTGTTTCTTTCTAAATAGCCTAAGGGCAATAATTATATCAACCTTCCTGAGTACCTTATGCTCTCAGTGCCTAGTATATTCATCCATTCATTCATTTAACAAATATTTTCTGAGCAGCCACAAGTCTGAGAGCACAAAGACCAAACGTCTCATTTCCAAAACCCTGAAGAGAATGATCTGTGATCCTGTCATTCAACCTTTGTCAGCCTGATCCAGTAAACGTTGTTTTGTTTCCCTCAGCTTGGCATTCTTTCCCAATTCTAAACCATTACCCAATAATATGAATGCTAAACTTCAGGGAAGTTGCTCACTTTTAGGCCTAGTGCTAGTCTTCCTAGAATGTTCTTCCCTTAGTGAGAAATACCACCAAGAGAACTGAAAATGTGAAGAGAAAGACTGTTTGCTCTCTTCCCGGAAAAACCTAGTAGACAGTCCCCTCTAATATGTAAGAATCAGGTCAAAGAAGAGTATATTTTGAGTGTACCATATGTCTACCACCCTGCTAGGTCCTAAGAGGATTCTAAGAGAGGAATACTCATTCAAAACTGTTTTCTCTCCCAAAGAAGAATGTAAATAATTTGGGAAGTGATGATAATTATATGAAGGGAATAAAGGATTTAGCTGATGCTGATTTTGTCTTCTCTAAAGGCTACAGAAGTTATTCTTTAGAGGTTATATTCAGGCCAGGTTTTAATAGTGGGTAAAACTGGGGGAATTGGAATATATGAAGCTGTAGGAAAAAGATAGTTTTGTTTTAATGGCACTAACGAGTATTAGATGTTATGATTTAGCTGAGGTTGGATCCAGGTTTCAGAGTTTCAATTCCAGGAAGATCAAATGGTACATGGACAAACTCTTCACTCTCCTCCTTAGAAAAGAGCAAAGTCTATTCCAGATGACCCATGTTCTCCCCCAACATTGCCATGCTCCCCTAGTAAGCTCTGCTCTGGTCATGACCTTCATGGAAGGAGATAAATAGGAAGAGTGCAAACAAGCTCCAGGATCCAGCTTTCCAACCACAGCTCTGTGTTTCTATTGTGAGTCCAGACAAAGTTCTTAGCTCCTTTAGCTGATGCCAACATCTCAAGGACAAGTTTTGAGTTGTTACTCTAGGCTTAGCCTTATGCTGGGAAATGTCAAAATACATAAATGATATTGCCAGTTCCTACCCTTCTAGAGTTTACTTCTGAATAAAGGAGATAAGATATTTGTAAAAATAAAGGCAAACATGAATCACACATCAAGGTGATGTAGACAGACAGATGCTCCAAAGTTGTAGGTAATCTGAGTCCAATAACAGACAATCAAGAGAGAACTCTAAGAAGCCAAATCTGTTCACTGAAGTCATAGAAATCAGGATGATTATGTATATGTAAAAGGACTTTTCCCTTCAAAGAAACAGGCTGGGTGATAAAGCTGCGAGTGTGAAGAATCATCAAGTATCACGTGGATTTTTTTTCCCCCTCATTCTTACATTAACACCTGAAATCCCTTCACTGAGCACGTATTTCAACAGCTATGCAAACAAAGTCAAAGTCATGTGTCTAACTGAATCTTCAATATCCGAGTCAATACCTCACAATCGCCTTTCAGTGTGTACCCCGAGTCTTGTTGGAAGCTGCTAATGGTGAGGACTGCTACTGCAGAAGGCAGGCAGTTGTCACAAGTTAAAAGCACTTCACTTCTGACATAGTCTAGCGGAGGCAAAAATGAGCTTGCTCTTTAAAATCGCTGTGACCATCTCCCTCTCAAGTTGCTCTTTTTTTATATATAAATGAATCACTCTCCAGGGATCGCTGAAATGAGTAAAGCAAAAAATCCCCAGCTCGCAATTTCTACAGAGACCTGAATTCATCCTAGGGACTGCTGACTTGACTCCTTGCAGGGAAATAAGGAAGCCCGAACGTCAGTACTAAGAGATGTTTGGCAGTTAAATTTAAGAACGGGAATGGCCCTCAAAGCTTCCGAAGTCTCAGGGGAAGGTTTTTGAACATTCCACTCAACACTTTGGAATTTTACAGTATCAGACAATGATCCAGAGCCTTCCTGAGACATCTACATCCTGCCACAGCCTGTGGAAGAGTTATTTAGCTTAACAACATTTATTGACTCTGAACAAGGGTGATGATTAGTTTTCATTCCAGGGGTGAACCAGTGGTATCACCTAATGGCTACTTGTTCTGTATTCAATAAACTACGTCTGCCTTGGAACTGGAACAGGTAGTAATAGGCATCATACTCTGGTTGTCCTATGTGAGAGATTCAGTAATTCAATGTGCCCAATACAAAGGCAATACAGCATTTGGAGATAGGACTTTAGGAACCAAAATGTCTAGGTTCTTACTACTTTTTACATAATTTTTCTCAGCTGGCCTTTCCTCATTTGTAAATGAGGATACTTATATTTTTGTGCCAGGGTTGCTGCAGATTACATTAGGCTAAGGTAAAATAAAGCACTTAGAATGACACCCTGATGCACTGTAAGTGTCAAACAGTATAATTATAATTGTTCCTTTTCTTCACTATTAACATCTTTAAAATTTTACAGTTCAGCTTCTCAATGCAAATAAGTCATTGTGGCTCTCTTCCTCAACACTGTTGCCATCATTATCATCACCTAAATTTACATTTTCAAAGTATTTTACATTTATTATCTCATCAAATATTTACTGCTTGAACACCTCCAATAATAAGAACAACAAGACAGTCTCATTCACAGATCAGCCCTTAGGTTACAAGATGATTCTTCCTTGTATTGAACAGATACCTGCCATCCTCTAAGTTTCACTTATCAGTCCTTGGTTTCTCTTACCCAAATTAAAGTCTGATACCTCTTCTACATAATAATTCTTCTGAAATCTCAAGGTAGTTATTATTGCTTCTCTAAGAAGTTACACAGAATCATAGAAATTCTCTCATGGCCCCTGTTTTAAAATGCATATTAGAGGCACTGTCCCTTAGACTCAGCAATTGGTTTTTTGCACACACTCAGAATTCTGACACAGCTAGTCCTAAGATCTCACCACCGAAGGACTGAATAGTTTGTTGGATATCTGTAATTCACCTAAGCAGGTTTACTCCCCCTACCCTCTTCACCCTGCTCTGTGTTCTTGGAAGGTGAATCTGGACTATATCGATGCCTCTTTGGCTTCCTTTGAGGTTCACATGACTGGAAGCACCAGCCGGAGGTCATGGACTCCCTCTCGTGGGTCTCTTCGGGCTGGACCAAAGGACAGCTCCTGTCAGGGGTCCCAGCTCATTCTTTCCGATTTCCAGGGATCACGTGTTTCCGCTGTACCTTCAGATCTCTGGATGAAAAAGACACCCTGTTCTTACTATTCCCAGAGAGCTGCTCTACACCTAGTGATTTCCCTGCACCCTGTCCCTTCTTTGTAAATGGTAACTTGATTAAACCCTCCGTGAAACTACCCAGTTAGATGGTGTTATTTCTTTCTTGCAAGTTTCCTGGCTGATACACTGGTTTAGACAAAGCTGTTCAAATCCCCTCTTCTCTAAGCATCATAAACTTGGGGAGCTTAAGATCCCAAAGCCTCAGTTTCCTCACTTTGAAATGAGGTAAGAAGACCTACATCCTGGAGGAGTCACAAAAATTGAGTACATGTATACGTGAACTGCTTAACCAAGAGCCTGGTGCACAGTGAACACTCGATGTAACTTGGCAGAACTGTTGTCATTCTTTTCCAGTCTAAATTGGACTTTAAACCCAGAGAGGCTACAGGTGAATTTACAAAACATAAAAAAATAATTATATCAAAGGAGGAGAAATATAATTACAAGGTAAATAAATAGTTTAAAGGAGATTTCCATCAAAGAAATTAGACAAACATTTTTAGCTCAAGAAATTTCTGAAGCTACAGAAGTCCTTTCCAAGTAAATATTAGATGAGAATTTAGGAATACATTTCATTAAGGAGAGTTAGGATTCTAAATTAGAAATATAACAAGCTTTAGCTGATGTTTTAAAAAGTCCATTAAGATAAGAAGATCCCCAATACTAGTCATATTCATTGATTTAGTTTGATGAAAGCCAAAGATAAAAATGTAGAAAAAAATAAGGATTAGACCAAATCCCATATAATCTTTCCAGTAGGATTACTTACGTGTGAGGGTTTTTTCTCATCTTAAGATAGCACCTTGAAAATTCTGGGCTTACTGGGAACAAGAAGATAACATGAATCCTTTCAAATTTATTTAATTTTTAAAAATAACCCACATTGGCTACATGGGAAAAAGGCTTAGTCTGAGAATAAACCCTGGGGCAACACTAGGATCCACATTCAGTAGTCTCTGCCAACACCATATCATTACTACAGGTTCAAAGCAAAATCAATAGCAAATCATTTGACTTTGTAATAGCAGAAACACAAGGCGCCACCAGTTTAATCAAAGAAAGCTGTCTGGAAAGAGGTAGCTACATGCACCACGTTTAAATACTGTGAAGGATTTCAGCGTCAAGTGAAATCATTGTCTAAAATCTAGCTTTTATATTTGTGTATTATTTCGGCAGCTAAATGCCTTGACATAAATCTTAGCATTTGACAAATTACCTCTCCAGAAGACCATGTGGGTTGTTTCTGCTTTAATAAATTTGTCAAAAGCCAAAGGAACAATAGCAACCCTGCAGCAAACAAGGGGATATATATTTCTCTGGACTGAAAAAGGTACTTTTATGTGTAAGAATCTCATACATGTGAGCAGGGACGGGCCCAGCTTCTGGCGGCTTTAGCGAGTTATTAGCTACTTGCCTATCCCTATTTTGACATTTAGTTCAAATTGTTATTTAGTTCACTCATATGATTGAATTATCTTTCTACTGATGCTGGAAAGAAAAGGAAGGGAAGGTTAGCTATCGGGTGGGATTGGCATCTGCCATTTACAGTCTTGTCTGGATTTACAAATGGGCAAACCGGTTAATATTATAAGAAAAAGAAAAGCTCGAGTGCCACGAGATACTTGTTTTCTTATCTGCTGAGATACTCCCATAGAATCTCCTCAGGTCACAAACGTAGGGTGGACCTCCCATCCTAAGCATTAAGACTAGAAAAGAGGAGGTGGGTGTACTGGTGCGTGGAAAATCATTGGAAAGGTTATATATTTCACAGAATAATAAATTTTAACTTCAAAGAACTCGAGGTAATGTGCAATTCTCTTTTTTTTTTTTTTTTTTTTTTGTTGGTACGCGGCCCTCTCACTGTTGTGGCCTCTCCCGCTGCGGAGCACAGGCTCCTGACGCGCAGGCTCAGCGGCCATGGCTCACGGGCCCAGCCACTCCCGCGGCACGTGGGATCTTCCCAGACCGGGGCACGAACCCGTGTCCCCTGCAACGGCAGGTGGACTCTCAACCACTGCGCCACCAGGGAAGCCCCTCAATTCTCTTTTAAGATGAGGATGCTGAGGTCTGGGGAGGTCCGTGACCTACTAAAAGGCTTTTATTTGTTAAAATAATTAAAGCACTTGATTAGTCTAATTCATTTATTTCTCTTTACTCCAATTGCTCTTACCCTCTGATTAAATTTTTCTTCTCATATGCTAAAGGCATCTGCTCACCATAAAGACTTAGAATATACCGATTATCTTAGTGTGGCAGAGTAGATTAATAAATTTGCATTCTGCTTTTAGAAAACAACCAACCAAGCAAAGCATCCAGTTCAAAATTTATGCCTGAAAAAAGTAAAATAATAAAATTAAGCTATGAAAATCCAAGGTAGTTAGATAGCAAATTTTAATCCACTGGTCTAAGGGATGAGGTGGTGATTATATCCACTTGCTAGGCTCCTAGACAATACACAGGTTTTGAACATGCACTTTGTAGATTCATTCATTTATCCCTGCAATCATCAACCATTGCTGGAACTGCTGTCCTCAAGTCTAAGATGAAAAAGATTATAAAACAAGGGCTCTGCTCAAGGAGATCCAAGTCTGTGGGGCTTCTCGATAAGATCTGATAATGTTTCCACTTCAGAAATGAAGAAGCAATAAGAGGAAGGAGCTAGATGCAGCTTCATAGGGAGAGGTGATTTTTTTTTTTTTTTTTTTTTTTACTTGCTTTTCACTTATGTTTGAGAGACATTTGAAACTCTCCTTTGGCTATTATCACTAACTTAATGCCATGTGAAGAACGTTTTTACAGTATTCGTGAGGATTTTGAAGCTCCTGATCTTTCCTACTATGGAAGAATCTGGCTCATTCCTAGAATACTATTATTAGTAAGTATAACACTAATATTTATTAAATGGCTACTCTAAGGGTCCCTCGTGTGTTAATGCACTTAGCCCTCACCACAACCTTGAGAGAGAGTTAAAAAGCATTATCTGTGCCATTTTAAAGATGGGGAACCTGAGACACAGAGTGCTTATATAAGTCCCTAAGTCACCCTGCTAGATCAGAGAACAACCAGGATTTGAACACGTGTTCTCTCTCCAAAGTCTATTTACTTCGCCGTGACATCATGCTGCCTTCCTATGCTCCTTTTGTTATTAAAGTGGTTAAGAGCTTGGGCACCAAGTCAAGCACACAGTTTCAAATTTTATTACCTCTTAAAAGTACAACCTTCAGCAAGTAACTACCCCTCAGCTTACCTATCTGAAAATGGTGATTCAATGTATACGTCCCTCAATGGATTGTTATGAAAATTAAAGAAAACCCTATGAAGCCACTGATGTAGAACCAAAGTAAACACTGAATAAATGGTAAAGCTCTTCTTATTGCTATTGTAACTGTGAGACGTGTTAACAGCCAAAAGCAAACAGACTTGCAACCACCCAATAAAGTGAGGTATATAGCAATGGGGGCACAGAGGAAAAAATGGATAAACCTGACAGAGACCACCAAAGGGCATGGGAGATTAAGTGAAATAGGAAAGGAAAGGACCACCTGCTATAGGAAAAAGAATATAGAGACTACTTCTGTCTTATAACAAATGGAAAGAAAGTTTAAAGAAAAAAATAAAGGTAATACAGCTGATAAATTAGGATCTGTTATAGACTGACTGTGTTCCCCTAAAATGCGTATGTTGAAGCCCTATCCCCAATGTGATAGTATTTGGAGATGAAGCCTTTGGGAGGTAATTAGGTTTACATGAGGTCATGAGGGTGAGGCTTCATGATGGGATTAGTGTCTTTATAAGAAGAAGAGAAGCCAGAGCTCGCTCTCTCAGCTGGAAGGTGACAGTTTGCAAGCCAGGAAGAGGGCTCTCACCAGAGCCCGACCATGCTGGCACCCTCAGACTTTTAGCCTCCAGAACGGCAAGAAAATAAAATTCTGTTGTTTAAGCCACCCAGCCTCTGATATTTTGTTATGGCAGCCTGAGCTGACTAGGAGAGGGTCAAAAATCTGGAAGGCCAAGTGTAACTGAAGAGATGGTAAGAGTATCTGACAAGTAATCTTGACAAGTAATCTAACACGTGGCAGATGTATACTTTAAACATTCTGTTACTGTTCTAGATGTGTTAGTGTATTGCCTCTCTTACAGTAAAGGGAGCTGAGATGAGAGACAGGGAAAGTTGTTTTGTTTCTTTTTAAGATACATATGATACAGATGGCCAGGAGAGTGACACTAACACGGTAGGGCAGAATGATTTGTTTAAATTGGTGCCTTCTATTTTTTCCTCCCTGTTTTCATCTCTTTTCGTTAACCAGCCCTTTGTTCAAGTCCCAGATGTTGGAAGGGTAAAGAAGAAGCAATCTGAAGTCAGTGGCCCTTGAGACCGAGCTGTATACCTCAACATAGCAGGCAGGGTCCCTGCAGCAGTATGACAGTACACTCAAACTGGTCCACTGAGAAGCACTTAATGAAGACTGCTTGTTAACATCCAGGCAGAATTTAAGGAAAACAACCATGATTAGTGCAATGCACCAAGGCTAGCAAAAGTGTGGAACTATTACCCTTCTTAGGCTTTCAAATAGCCGAACAAAACACAGAGTAGGTAGCTTCATGGAAGATCTTCCCAAGAGGAGCTGTGGCCTTCAGTAGAGTGATGTAGCCAACTCATAGTAATTCAGCAAGGGCAGAACTGGGGGAATAAATACCTTAATCTCACTTCCCTTCCATCCCATTCTCTAATCTCCTGCCAGAACAGCCATTGATAGCAGATGCTGGCCATATACATCAGGCTTCTAGGATACCGAGCAGGGTAGACAGGGGTAGAAAGTGGATTTGGAGGGCAAATAGAAGATAATCTACCACAGGAAGACAGAAAGAAGGGGGAGATAATAGCCCACTGAGAAAAAAGATAGTGCTGTAGGTTCCTTCAGCTCCCTGACAGTAGGGGAAGTGGTCCCTGCTTCCTGACAAGTGCCTCAAGGAAACTGCAAGATTTCAGAGTGGAAGTCTGCCTGCAAGCCTTAGCTAGTCAGATCTTAAACACAAGGCTTCAGAGTCCGCCAAGAGTGTGGCTTAGGAGTCCAAACAATCGGGAATGTGAGACATCTAGCGGCTTCAACAATGAGAATATCTTTTCCTGTCTTATGGTGCAGAGAAGATAAGTCATTTGCTCAGATCACACAATCATCAATTGGAGAAACTGAGCTGTGACAGTTCTGGTTTGAATGACATTTTTTCCCCCTTGTACCAATATGCTTTAGAAACATAAGCCCTCTGGCCTTTATCTTCGTTTTCATAAAAATATTTTTACAATAATTTATCTAACCATATCCTGTTTGATCAGTTGAAAAGACTCAGTGAAACATCTACGAAAGTGAGACATGTAAATTTGGCTGTCTTTCAATACTGTCAGCCTCATTCCCCAGAAAGAGACAAGTGATAAGTGTGGGTAAATTACATGACATTTTCTTCCTAATAAAATTATTTATCTGGATATTGTGAATTCTTAACTGAAGCAAAAGGATTCAAAATACTTTTTGGCAGCTGGATTAAGAGATAGATTCTTAGATTTATGATCTACAGATTAAACCTTAACAGGATTAACAGATTTGTCCAAATAGTACTCTAGGCTTCTGGAATGGGGATGAGAATAGAATTAGAAAACTTTGCAGAAGTGAAGATATTTTCTTTGGGAAAAAGCATTGAATATTTAGAAAAGGGCAAGAAAGATTATTGGGTATCCTTTCAGAGGAGTGGGGACCCTCTGGGGATTATCTGATTCCATAGGATAAGCACCTTTGATTGTCTTTCAGTTGGCTTGTTTATACTCCTCTATAGTGATAGGAGTTGTAGAAAACTGAATGTCATGCAAATAATTATTGTCCACAGCAATAAAAATGAATGTTGTCTAGTAAAGATAAAATCGATTTTCCAATCTGTAGAAAAGATGACTCCAAACATTACATTTTATCACCCAATAGCCTTTTAGCCAGTTTTGCACTTATTAAATTCATTTCTGCATTCCTGTTTGCCTGATTATATCTCTGTCTTCCTGGTTCCCCATTAATGTTACATACATCTTTGACAGGTTTTCATTTTACATATTTGTATAGGAGTCATGATATAACCTTCTTATAAATTACACTTTAAAATTTAATGCAATCACTTTAAAGTTGTTTAGTGATTTTTGAGTAGCATTTATTTTTATTCAACAGGTACTTATTGAGTGCCTGCTTTGTCCCAGCTAGTGAGACTCTGGGGACACAAACAGTGAAGAAGACAGCAAATATTCCAGCCTTAATAGATGTCACAGTCTACTGCAGATGATAGGCAGTGGAATAATTTTTTTTTAACGTACAAATAAAATTCTGGTATATGTCATGGAGGAAATAAATACTGACTTTTAAGGGCAAATAATAGAAGAACTAGACCTGGTAAGGCAGTTCAAAATGACGTTCCTACTGTTTTGAGCTGATATCTGGGGAAAAGTTTCTAAGCCACTGTGAGGTAAGGATGAGTATGAAGGAGGATATTTCCACATAGAGGATTTAATGCATGTAAAGACCTAGGCATGGAAAAGGAAAGTCACTTTTGAGCAGAAAGCCAAGAATAATGTGATGCCAGAAGGAAAAAACATAAAGGGCCTTGCCGCCCATGTTAAGTATTTTGGTCCTAAAAATACGAATTGTATATATATGCTTAAAAATCTACAGTAGATTCCCATTGCTCCTATGATTAAGAGAAAAATCTTTCTAGCAGTACAGGGAGGGTGGAACAGAAGGGAATAAAACAGATGTGGAAAGTGTGCTTTTGTTTGGTTTTGTTTAATGGGAACACTGAATTGGATTTCACATAGGATGAGTAAAAGACACTTTGAGATTTTCTAATGGGCACTGATGTAGGTCATTGTACAGAAAGGTCAGCCTGTTAAAATGAGCTAAGATGAAAACTGGATGTAACGAAAAGAAGGAATCCAGTGTAGACACATTCAGGAGCTCTGACAACTTCAATATTTGACCTATTAATCCTACATGTAGGCAATTCTTCACATATTTGAAAGATGTGACCAATTTAAGAGCTGAATTTGAAATTATTTGCTGTTATATAAACAGCGAGGCAGAGAATGAACTCAGCTGCAAGGAAGCCTTGTGATATCAGCACTATCTTAAAGGGCACAGTACACACAAGCAGGAAGCGTGGACAGCATAAGCATCCCCTGAGCAGTTTTAACGCAGGTTGGATGACGCAATGCAAGGTGACTTGGAAGTCTCTGTTAATACAAAATTAGCTGTGGCATTCCTCAGTTTGAGGGAATGAGGATTATTCAATCTTCTAGTTTCTCACAGCTTCAAATTTTTACACCACATTAGAGCTTCAAAAAGTTATTTGGCCTGAGTTATGTTATACAAGTTCCCCCTAAGCATGCTTCTGCATTGTTTTAATAATCTTGGCCTTGGCCACTATACACAAATATATATTCTTGATTACTGTTGATATAAAAAGGCTTTGACCAATATACTGGCATTGTTCACAAAACCAATGTCAGTGACAACATGGTCCCCTTTGTGTAGAAATTTTCCTTCCTTTTTCTTTTTTTTTGGCCACAACGTGCAGCTTGTGGGATCTTAGTTCTCTGACCAGGGATCGAACCCAGGCCCAGGCTGTGAAAATGCCAAGTCTTGACCACTGGACCACATGGGAATTCCCAAAATGGTCCCCTTTGAGAGGATATCTTAAGTTCTTTTCCAATTTCTTCTTCAGATAAATGTATGTCTGTCATTTCAAAGAATAAGGAGAACTACTGAAACTGAATTTTTTACTTTCCCAAAACAAAAGTTTAAAAAAAAAAACAAATTACCATTATAGTTATTAACTTGTACTAAATGGTTTGTAAAACAATAATATAAAACATATCAATAATAATAACAGTTCTTAGTATAATACTGATTACTAGACATATGTTAAATAAGCTTTAATCTTTATTTGTATTTGTTAATTTACAAGTAAATACTGGTCTTGTTTATAATGTGATTTTACTAATTTATCAACATATTTATTGCATGCCTTCCATGTGGCAGGCTCTGACTTAGGTTCTGAGAATTTTTTAAAAAAGAAAAAAGGTCTGATCCATAGTTCCTAACTGCAAACATTTTTAAATTTAGAACTGAGTTCCAGCTGCTGGAAATAGGTGAAATAAAAATTAATATTTTGAAATATGATTTAAGGCCACTTCCTCTTCTTATAGTATATTACCCAGAAATTCCTAACCTTCTAAGAATTTCTGTTAGAACTCCAGATTCCCTTCTCTCCCGAATAAGGGCCAACTTATTAAAATAATTCAAGCAAGGAATAGAAATCAAAGAGAATTAATTGGATATTCCTTAAGTAGTGTATAGGACATATTGAAACCTTCTAAAAACACAAAGCCTTTAGTGCAAATATTATCTATCTCTAAGTAAGGAAATGAAGATTCAGAAAGGCTAATTGTCAAATGCCATGCAGCCTGTTAGTTCAAGAGCTAGAATGTAAACCACATCATTTCTTTTCAAAGTCCGTCTTGCTTCTCCTACACCATGTGGTCTTATGTTGCTCTGAAATTATTTTTTAGGGTTCCTTTGAGGAAGATAATGTGGAATCAACAAACATTTTAGTAAAAAGTGGCCAGCCGCCTGCTTTAATCTCATGTGTCATCTTTTCTTTCAGTTATAGCTGGGGTGATATTGCCTGGAGCTTCTGACCAAATACCGCAACAGCTCCTAAAACAAATCACATTATAGGGAAGTCTGCCTGTTTTGAGAAAGCTGTTCAGATGATTCCTTACTAAAAGGAAAATTTACAATCATGGAATCTCCAGACACTGCAACTAAAAGCAGTGTCTACAGCCCTGTTATGGAGAACTATGGTTGTTTGAAGTGCACTGTTAACTGTGAAGATGAAATTGATCATGTCTTTTACTTTCCTGTGGCCTTTCCCATGTTTTTTTTTTTTTTTTTTTTTTTTTTTACAGGTTATGTAATTTGCTAGACCAGTCTCTCTCACACACATACCAATCTAAATGTGTTCGTGCAAACACTCTTTATACTAATTTTTTCTTCCTTTTTTTCCAGTCCCATTATCTTAGATTATAATTGACTCATTAGTGGGGAATATAGACAAATTATCTGAAATCCCTCTGGTCTAGAATTGTGGTTTGCTCGTTAACATTTTTTTCTTTTTTTGGTACGGTACGCGGGCCTCTCACTGTTGTGGCCTCTCCCGTTGCGGAGCACAGGCTCCGGACGCGCAGGCTCAGCGGCCATGGCTCACGGGCCCAGCCGCTCCGCGGCATGTGGGATCTTCCCGGACTGGGGCACTAACCCGTGTCCCCTGCATCGGCAGGTGGACTCTCAACCACTGAGCCACCAGGGAAGCCCACTAACATTTTTTAAAAGCCTGAGATACTGAATAAATGTTAACTGAATGAACAAAGAAATGAATGAATGCATCCTTTTGGATAATGTAACGTGCAATGCCAAGTCACTGAGCAATTTAAATCAAGGAAAACATGATTTGATGTTGTAATTATGCTATATTTTAAATTCACTTGAAGTGGGGTGACGATGGTAGGAGTGAAATACTAGAATATTATAATAGTCCAGGTGAGAGAAATAAGGAGCTTGAGGTAAAAATTCTTGTTACGTATAAAATTCATTATTAAGAATATATCTTATAGTTTCTATGTGATATGTGTAAATTTATCTTCATGAGTACCACCAAGTATTTCATGGTAGATAATTATACCCCCGTTTTGCACAAGAGGCAAATGAGGCTCAAAAGTTTTAAATAATTGTCTCAAGGTCTCACAGCTAGACCTCTGATCAAATTCCAGCTCTGCTGCTTTCTGCTTCAATGCTGAAACCCTTGGCCTGTCAACTGTAGTTAAATGCCTACAGTAATTACATAGCAATGCATACTAAACCCGAGGCCGGAGACCTCAGCAAGGGCTAGGTTCTGGTCCACGTAATGATACTCTTGATAATTTATTTAAACTACATATATTATCAACACTTTCAGACTTCCTTTATGCTAAACTCATTTTGAGGGACCATCTCAGATTACTTTTCAGTCCCCTGAGAAGCAGTTAGGTTGGCCTTGATGGGGCTATTATTCAAGGGACACTTTTACCTGACTGTGGCAAGCAGAATAATGGCCTCCCAAAGATGCCCAAGGAACCTAATCTCTGGATCCTGTGAATATGTTGCACTACGTGGAAAAGGGGAATCATGGCAGCAGATGGAGTTAAGGTGGCTACTTAGCTGCCATTTAAATAGAAAGATTATCCTGGATTATCTGGATGAGCCTCATCTAATCACAAGGGTCTGTTAAAAGTGCAAGAGAGGCAGAAGACACAGAATGAAAATGATATATTACAAGAAACACACAACTGGCTGTTGCTGGCTTTGAAGAGGGAAGGTGGCTACAAGCCAAGGAATGAAAGCAGCCTCTAGAAACTGGAAAATGTTAAGAAACAGAGTCTCCCTAGAGCATCCAGAAGGAACCAGCCCTGCTGGTACCTTGACTTCGGCCCAGTGAGACTAACTTTGGACTTCTGACTTTCGTAATTGTATGACAATAAATTTATTTTGTTAAAAAATGAGAGTTTGTGGTAATTTATTACAGCAGCAATAGGAGACTCAGACACTGACTCTGATAAGACTGTTGAAAATGAAAGATTTTTTTCCTAGGAAAAAGCACAATGCAACAGGCTCAGTCCCTTACAGGCCTGCATTCAGCCTATCTTCTACAATCCACCATCACCACCCCAACTTGCTGAAAAGTGACTAAGCTAAACTCAATGGTTAGTCTTTCTGGTATCAAATAAGAACATCTGGACACAGGTAAGGAGAGATTTTATTCACAAAAAGTATTCTAATAAGGAAAAGAGGATTATAGCAATAGGGAGAATGCTCTGGCCATAACATCTGCAAGGATCTCAAAGGTCAGACAGAAAAGGGTTTTTCTTTTATAGGGAGGAGTAAACAATTTTATTGATCATATCTTCCTATTCTGCATTTCTGATGCTTTGTTATCTTGAGGACTTGCTGATCTTGCAGAGACTGGCCCAACTAGGGCTAGCCAGTTCCTAGAGATAGTAAACCATTTGCCTGCTAGAGAGTGAATGCCTTTCATATGCAAACCAACCAACGTAGAGCAGAGAAGACCCTTGAAGGCTCTGGGGCTGGTGAGCAAACAAGTGTGGTACCCACAACTGAGCCTACTGTGCTCACTGCTTTTCTCATCAGTCATGGAATTTGAAGGTATGTTTTTTTCCTTGATCTGAGCTCACGCCCTCTTTGCATTTGAAGCTCTCCCCTTTATTTGGGCTCTATTTTAAGGTTTTGTTCTTGCTGGTTAGGGCTTTGCTCTGTAACCAAGTACTCATTTGACACGTTGGTCTTGCTTTTGAGATCAGCGTTTTAACCAAAGTTGGCTGAGAAGCCATCAGCCATTTCTTCAGGAACAAGGGCTGTTTCACTGAAACTGTGCTAGTTTTTCACCTTTCTGTCCATTCCTTTGGAATAGGGGCTGTTCTCCAGATACTGGCTGAGAAGCCTTTAGCCTGGTTCCTCTCGGACCAACCTATTTCCTAAGAACTGGCTGGTGTTAGCTTGTGGGCTGCTTGAGTTGAAAGCTGTTTGAATTGAACTGCTTGATCTATAAGCTATTTGAAAATTATTCTTTGACGCTGGAGAAAAACCGCTTAAAAATATGATCCCAGCTATCTAAATATTTTAAGAGCCCCCCCCCCCCAACACACACACACAGGGACTCTGGCTGATTTTATGTTTAAGAACTGCAGTCCTTCCTCATGCACATTTCTAACTAAATGGACCCACCTGACCTGTCCAAAGGCAATTTAACATATCAATGATCATTATGGAGAACTTTTGAAATCTTCCAACTTAATTTTCTTAAACTCAAACTGGACTACAATTGCTCAAAATTTTCCAGCACTGAGTGGAATGCTTACTTTGATTAGTGTTTCGAGGCTTCCAAATGTTATCAGGGGCCAAAATTGTCTCACCGCAAAATAAGATGTTAAGATGAACTGAGGCAAACAAATAATTAAAGGTAAAATGGCTCCTGAAGGCTCAGCCTCTTCCTCCTCGACTTGTCTCACACTCTGCCTCCAGTGTCATCTTCCTTCTTCCCTTCTATGCTGCACATGCCTCCACTGTACCCTCAATTCCCCCCACGCTAATTCTCTTCCTAAACTCCCCGTGTTCTCTCAAACTCTCCCCACTCCTTTTTCCTCTGAATTTATCAGAAACTGTACCTTTAAAATTAGCTGTCTGAGGATCCAAAAGCTAATTCCTTTCATTTCTTATATTCTCTGGATAAAGCTAAACTGTGAGCCAGTCAAAGGTTTTCCCAAAGTAACAAAAGGTCCTCAAAGATTTGCTGAGGAATTTAATAATATAATCATTCAAACTCATCAAGCTTGTTTCTCAGCTAGTTCCTATGCTTGTCCCTGAAGGACAGGGCCAGCAATTGAATGAAAACCATTAATTGGGTAAATACTGAAGGGTCCCTAGAATTACAACCAGAGGACCAGCCCACTAACTCATATGATCAGGCTTCACCGATCACCAGACGACTTCGCTGATCAATTCCTAGGGCTTTTCCAAAGTCTGTTGACTGGAAAAAAAAATTCAGGCTTGCACACACAAATCTGATAGACCTGTTCATGAGTATTACAATCGACCTCAGTTTGTAAAGTAAATTCTGGTCTTCCTTCAGATGTTCATTTATCCAGGCAGCTTTTAACTCTATGTTTATTAACGGGCTGAAACGAGAACTTTCCCTTCTAGTAAAAAAAAAAAAAAAAAAAAAAAAAAAGGACCAGGATGGAATGGGAAACTGTCCACTGCAGAGTTAATGTAGCAAACCAGCTTTCTTACACTCTTGATGAATCACCTCAAAGGAAGATGGCTAAAATTCTTAATCTTATACTTCAACTCCAGTGACTAAAGGCTCCTAAATGAAAGTAAAACCCTCCTAGTTTCTGCTATTATTGCAAAGAGCCAGGAAATTAGAAAAGAGACTGTTACAAATTCAAGTGCTTCAGGTACCTCCAGCCCTCTAACTAGCTTTCCCAACATCCTCCCAATTCTCAATGATGGGGCTCCAGGAACAACAGGGGCTCTTCCCAATCTTCCCTCTTAATCAGCTCGGAGGAACATTTCTCCAGAGGGGATGAATCTCTTCCAGTCCTAATGGACCTGGAGTCATGCTTTCAGTGCCTGACCCCACTACTATAAAGCAGCCCCTGCCTCAGAGTACCAAAACAGCTCAAATAGTGGGGCTCTCTAACGGACCTCAAGAGGTTCCTGCCTCTGAATGTTTTCCCTTCTTTCTAGACCCTTTGACAGATACACACCCTTTTCTCCTTAGTTCCTATGCTCCTACCCATTGATTAGGCTGAGACTTAGAGAATTATGGAAGGTGAAAATAATTCGAGAATTTGATAATAGTCAAAGTAACCAGCCAGGTGAATAAATGTCCCTTTGATATCTTTCGTTTGTTTCATCTCTGACAGTACTAGAGCTGATTCTTGAAAAGCTATCATGTGTCCCTACTGAATCAGCTATCACCTTCCTTATGAGCAAAATCTACAACCGATATTGGCAAAATTCACAGCACGTCTCCCATCAAGATTCAAGTAGACCCCTCACCTCTTCCCACAATTAATCAATACCCTATAAGTAAAGAAGCTCTTTATGGCATAAAACCCATAATAGATTACAAGACTCAAGGCCTCACCATCCTTTATACAAGTCCCTGTAACATTCGTATTTTACCAGTGAGAATCTAAGGGCAAAGGATGGAGGTGTGTCCAGGACCTCTGAGCAATAAACAACATTGTTATCCCATGACACACTGTTGTTCCTAACCCTCACAAGTTACTAACATTCATTCCCACCAAAAGTAAATTCTTTACTGTAATTGATTTATGCAGTACATTCTTTAGTATTTCAGTTGATGAAGCTACCCAATATGTTTTTGCTTTCACTTGGGAAGAAAAATAATTCACCTGGATAGTAAAGCCTCAGGGTTTTACTGAGAGGCCTTCTTATTTCTTGTAAATCCTACAGGCTGATCTGGATGATATAAAGTTCCCTAGAGGTTCTATTTTGCTGCAATATGTGGATGATTTGCTTCTTTGCTCTCCTTCTCAAGCCTTCTCACGGGAAGAGAGTATCCACTTGCTAAAGCTTTAGCCTTAGAGGGACATAAAGCTCGCCAAAGAAAAACTGAAGTTTGCCCAAACCCAGATTCAATATTTAGGATATCTGAAACCAGAACAAGGCCTACTCCTAGATCCAGATAAGCTTCATGGTGTCCTAAGCTTCCCCAAACCCAAAACTAAGCACCAACTGTGAGGTTTTCTTGGGCTAATTGGTCATTACTGAAAACTGGATCCCAAATTTCTCTCTTACAGCCAAACCTCTGTATGTTTTACTCATCAATAACAATCCCAACCCAATTTTATGGGAAGAACTGAATGACATAGCTTTTAAGGCCTCAAAGGAGAGTTTGATGAACCCACCTGCCGTTGGGCAGTCCAATGATCAGATCCCATTCTTCCCCGTTTATATCCGAAAAGGAAGGGAATGCTTTTGGGGTATTCACCCCAAACACAGAAACCACCATCAACTCATAGCCAGCAACTGGACCCTGTGGCATGGGGATACCATGCCCTTAACCACTGCCCTTTTGCTTAAGGCCACCAAGAAAGTGATCATGGGATCCCCTTCAACCAGCTGTGTCCCTCATACAGTAGAAGATCTTCTGAATTCTCAACACACTCAACATTTCTCCAGCTGCCTCATCTACCATGCAGTCCCTTGGTAAACTGGTCCTCACATAACTCTTTTACACCGTAGTAACCTTAACGCTACTACTCTTTCCTCCATCATCAACAAAGTCCCTCACGACTACTTAACACTGACAGACCACATGCTGACGCCACCTGGTATCTACAAGAAAGTCCTCTGGGTAACACTGACTTCTCATGGTTCTCTGACGGTTCCTATTTAAAATGTGGCAATGGCAAATACTGTGCTGGGTGTGCTAAACTGCCAGTATTTACATTGTTAGTATACGTGCTTTTGAAGGAGCTCATGATTTGGGGATGCTGTGGGAGCAACATGATTTTCTTACTTTCAGCAGAAATAAAATTTTAAATGGCCCCTTGTTTAGCAATTATAGCGTGCAATACTTTTACCTGCCACTTGAGCTATTATTAAGATTACGGGGCATTCTCAACTTCTCTCTGGAAGTTTAGAGAGATCATGTTGCTGCTATTTCCACAAGGAATGCTGCCCTTCAAGGGGCCAACAGCAGCCAAACCTCTGTCATGGTCCAAAGGGATATTTCCCCAAATGATAATTTAGAAAAACTGGCTAGAGAAGCCCAACAATTGGCTTCAGAAAAGGAAAAACAAGATTGGAAATTCAACAACTGTTGGTTTGATAAAAAGAGAAAGCTCTCGTTTGGACCAAATAACTCAGTCTTACTGGAGACTCTAAAATTCCCACTCCTCGCCACTGTACATGCATGAAACCATGGTCTGCTAACTCATTCATGAGTTAATATTCGTGGGGAAAAATTAGCAAACCTACAAAAAGTGCCTACCTCACTTGTCCCACTTGTCTGAAGTACAACCCAGGGAAGCCTCTTCACATGCTCCCAAATATTTCAAACTGCCTAACTGACCATTTGAGTTCTGGTTAAGTGAATGTCATACAACTTCCTCCTCCATCTAATGGATAAACATGTTACAGTCACAGTTCATATGTTTTCACACTGGGCTCAAGAACCTTTCTTTGCAGATAGGCTACTGCCTCTTTTGTGGCTAATGTCCTTTTGGAAAAGATTATCCCCACCTGGGGAACTCCTCTCAAACTTCAAAGTTATTGAGGAACCCATTTTACTGGCCACGTGTTTCAACAAGTTTGTGCTGTTTGGCCAGTTTTACAACAGTTGTACCGTGTTTACACCCTCCCTCAATCCTCTGGTTTAGTTGAACGCACTAACAGCATTATTAAGACTCAATTGGCAAGATTTGTAGAGGTCCTCCAAGTACCCTGGCCAAAAGCATTTCTGTTGTTCCTTCTAAATCTCAGATCCATTCCTTGTGGAAATCCAACTCTCCTCTCATCCTTCGAGATCGTCACAGGACACCTAATGCATTTGGTTCCTGCTTCTTTTCACCCACAACTGACAAAAGGAGAGATACTCCAATACTGCAAAGGCCTAATTGCTTCTATTAAAAATAACCATGTTTTGGTGGAGCAATCTTTTCACAGCATGCTCTCGGGGGACAAAGACCTTAAGCATCATACCTTGTAAACCTGGAGATTTTGTCTGGTGGAAAGGACACCTCCAGAAGAACCCTGCTCAGCCTTACTGGAGAGGTCCCTATCAGGTACTGCTAACCAATCCTTATCCCACCAAACTTCAAAGAATAGACTCTTGGATTCATGTGACACACCTGAAGAAAGCAGAGAACCCTGACTGGACCTGCAAATCACCTAGTTACATGAAAATAAAGATTTCCTGGAATTGAAACAGATGATATCTGATGAGACAGCTTTCCCAAGATATCCAGACCAGGCATGTTGGAAGTTTGTTGCCAAACCTTTGATGATGACATAACACCTTAGATAACCTCTAATGCCTATGACCTTGATAAGATATGGACTTTAGATTAAAAGTGCTCAAGAGTTCTCCCTCCTACCCCCTCTTTTACTCAAATGTGACCTCAATAGGTTTACAATCTGTGTACTTTTTCTCTGATGTGAGACACTACACTTAGGAAAGGTCCTTCCTGGCACTGAGGGACAGAAGCTGCTGAAACTAGAAAACCTGACTCTTGATCAACAGTGCTTTCAGGGAAAGGTCTTGATCAAAAGGGGTAAATATAAAAAAAAAATTAATAAACAGAAACCTCAACCAAATATAGTCAGGGGACCAGAAGGGGGAGATCTCATGCCCTGCAACAATAGCAGACCCCAAGGAGGAGAAGAAAGACCCCTCTTCCTTCCCAGCAAGGACTCAGCCAATTAAAAAAACATGGACTCTTTCTTTACTATAACCCTCCCAACTTTCTTTTTCCCTCTGTAAAAGAGCTATCCTTCCCTTGCCATGCAGGGACTTGCACATGGCTCACCATGGTTGCAGACACAAATAGCAATTCTCTGTTAATCCCCAATAAACCCATCTTTGCTGGAGAAATATCTGGCAGTTTATTTGCTGTAGGTCAATAAACCCATGTCCCAACCACCTCCTTTATCAGGCTCCCCTCATAGGACTTATACTCTGGGCCACTTACCCCAGGGCCAAGTACCAGACAACTAAGAACAGCCTCCATGCCCCAGAGCATGCCAAAATTATTCATACTAGCCAACTCTAAACCTGTTTACCTACTCCACCCATTCCTTCTTGCAGAAATCACTATAAAGTCTCTTGTTCACTCACTCTGCCTCCTGATTGACCCTGGGGCTTCTCTGCATGGCCCTGCATGGCATATCATGCTTTTTGTTTACTGTTTCTAAGGAGCTGTAAGTATAAAAAACTTCTTGCAATGACAATAAGTTACATGTCTGTGTGTCTCACCATACTTGATTAAAGCAAATGCTGGGCACTCTTTTAAGACAAGAAGGCTAGAAAGAATTGGATGTAAGGGAGTGATGAGTGTGTTGCATGACTGGACAGTTGATCAAGGACCATTTAAGTGGGGACCATTTAACTTCAACTAATCATTTATGAGACAAAGGATGGGAATTTAAAGGGTCTATAACTAGCCTTGTTATAGATACATAAAATTTGAAGATAACTTCTTGTTTAAATCATATGGGTAAGAGTGGATCTCTGCAATAAACAATGTCCAGAAACACAAAAAGGATGGGGGAGATTTCTTGACTGTTCCTGTTTTCCAGGAGAACAGGGCTCAGGTAAAGTTCCACGATGTCACTAGCCTTTTTAGAACAGGATTCTTATCATGGCAGGTCATATTGTTTAACATTTTTTTTTTTTTTTTTTACTTTTTTCTCTATACTTGTGAGCTTTAACAGTGCTTTTGGAGTGGGACAATATAAAATTTGAGTGTCAATTATAAATATTGTTTGAGATTCCATTAGACTCAAAACCAACTTTGCTGAAACAAATAACTAAGGGTTAATACAAAACAAAATAAAAATTCCTTCTTATAGTGATTATTGCGCTCTGTCTCAAAACACTTGTGGAATATTAACTCATTCTACATGTTATCAGACTGGGCTTCAAAATGTTAAAACAACCTAGATCATTACTGAGATTCTTCCAGGGTCTAATACAGATGATTCTAAGATAAAGATGCCTTTATGTTTCTAAGTCCCTGACCCATTAAATTCCACCATGGTCTGTCTCCGTTCCATAGAACACTATGCCTCAACCCCTACCCTACTGAGAAAGGGACAGTTGGTGAAGGGGAAGAGGTTGAGAAAAGAGGATGTGCAAAGAATTAACTCTGATGTACGAATTTGCTTCCTACAGGGTCTCAATCACAGAACAGAGAGGAAATCATAACATAATAAAATTGCATTCATGCATATTCACTTAGAAAGAATTGTATTTAATATTAACAATATCTTAAGTCGTCATGATGTAGCTAATAAACCAGCAAACAGCAATTCATATTGGAATTGTTTGACTTCCTGTCAAATAGCAGCATTCTTGTACATGTAGAAAGAGTGAGATAAACAACTTAGCTGAGAATTAATGAATTAAGAAATACCTGAAAAGCTTTGTCTATGATCTGGGTTATTGGAAGAACTCCAAGGAGTAGTCTTGATTTTGATTAATATTATAATTTATCTAGTTAAGGAAGTACCTCATAAATACTCATGAAGCATTTTATTAGATGACTGTAAATACTTAAAATCTTATTTTGCAGTCCTTTTCATCACAAAGAAAGAGGAACAGTCTGTGAGCTGTATATCATTTAGCCTTGTTCACTGACAGCCAGTCACACTGTTTTAAAAACAAGATGTTTCAATACTCATGCTGCCTTTGCATAAAGTTGGTATTCTTATAGATCTGCCCTTGTACTAATGTGATATATAGAACTTAATTCTGTGATGACACATGCTCTCCTACACCCTCTAGTGGCACATTTTCCCTAAGGCCATTCCAATGATGAGCTAAGGACAGATAGGGTCTATTTACAGCAACTCAGTGGACATTTGATAGCCCAATATATGCCAGCAGCTTGGAAAGAGAAGGGCTAAAAGCAGCATCTCAAACCTACCTCACAGGAAGTAAGGCTCTGCAAAACTTTGAAAACTTCCATCCATCTGCCCTTCTCCACTTTGCAATAACCATCCTCTCTCTGCTGTCCAAACCGTACCACCACTACAGCTAGTGCCCTCTGGTTTCTCCTCTCCATAGCTACACTCTCATCATCATAACAGTACACACACACCATAATACAAAAAAGCAAACACTTTCATTCATCTATCAAAGGGAAAGGAGTAATGACTTTCAGTGACGCCGCCCATCTACAGAACAGGTGCACTTTTGATATGCCAGGACTTACAGATCTTCCCAATCTCCATTTACAATCCCACTTCAATTTCATGGACATTTTCATGCCAGTGATACTTCTGTCCAACATCCATTTATAAACAAGCATGTATTATTTGAAATTCATCTGAACCTTTTTTTTTTACTCAAGCCTTTTTGGGTCTTCCACACACTTTCCACATTTTCAAGCAAAGATCCATAAAATCTCTGCTTTCTCAACTCAATCTGATCCACTAAGCCCTATAAGAAACCTGACCCTTCCACTCAATCCAATTTGTTCACTGTATGAAAAGTCTCTATAGGTTCTAGGACCGATTTGAGAAATTATCCAGAACATTCCTTCCATCTACAAGTTTCCCCAACTTGCTTTGTCCTAACCAGCAACTGAGAATGCTTTATTCAAAATATAAATCCCAAGGATTGACATCCACAAGATGACAGGAATTGTTTTTTTAAAAAAAACCATCATCCTCAAATAGAACATTGATTTTAACAGCCACCCCTACCTTTGTAGGAGTCAAGGAGTCCAGCGGAGAAGTTTCAGCACACCACCAAAGCAAAAAAACCCCTGAAAATAAATGCATTGAAGAAAGTGAGAACAGTTTCAATTTACCCATATCAGTCCGCCCCCAAGGGGGCACATCTCAGTGCCAAGAGCAATTTCTTGGCCCCCAGCAATTTCTCCTACATGGGAAAGTAACAGTGTAGTGAGTGCCTTGCTTCCCTGGCTATGTGAGATACTGCCCAAGAGGCACCCTTCTTTCTCACCCAAACCAGAACACTAAGGTGATCAGCACCACCAAGGGATTGAGAGAAGCTAGGAGCACAGTAACCAAGACACAGAACTCAAAGGACTTTGAGTCCTATGACAAACTCCATCAGGAAGATGCCCCATAAGCCACTTGGGACACCTTGCTTACAGGTCCCCCCAGCTGGCCCATGGATGCCCTTGAAGCTCTGTCTGCCTCACTCACCCGAATCCTCTTCCCCACCACCCACACGGCGGGCTCCCTGAGCATGCGCTGGTGGATTATGAATGCAAGTTTTTGCAGATGGCTTGTGAGCACGTGCATAAAGTCAAGCTGACTGCAGGACTGGAAGAGGGCACAGTTAGGGCACCACCCCCAGGGAGAACAAATGGGAGGCTCTCAAGCATCTGGCCTGGCTTTCTAGAATTCAGAGAAGGCACACAATTTTAGTAATTCGCTCCCAAGAGGGAACAACAGATGTAGAGCGGGTGATTCCATCGAGAGCCTCAGATGCCTTAGCCAGACTGGTGAAACTATTTTTCTCCCGAAGCCAGTCGTCAAAGAACAGAGAAGGTGACTGCTCCTTCAGTAGAAATCATAAAAAGAACCAAATAAATTCTGGAACTAAAGAATACAAAGAGAGCAAGCTTAAGAGTCTGTGAATTCAAAGGTAAGTCATTTGAAATTATCCAGTCAGAGAAGAAAAAAAGATGGATGAATAAAACCCTGCAATTATTTACTCTCATTATTCCACGACCCCTGCCCTGTCAAGGTGATGACATTATTTTGGAACTATTGGTTCACACAAAAGTGTGGTTGCTTGTTGTTATCATTTAAATAATTTTGGAAAACCCATCACACCAGACTTCCCTCTGGGATTGTGGTTTTCAATTTTTTTTTTTTTGGTCTCATGAAAATTCTACATTCTTAAAAATAAATGAGGACTCTCATGAGGTTTCGTTTATGGGGGTTGTATCTGCTAATATTTAATGTATTAAAAATAAAATAGATTAAAAAATTTAATTTATTGATTCATTTAAAAATAATAAACCCATTACATGTTAACTTAAATAACAACCTTTATTTAAAAAGAAGAGTGAGAGATGTGGTATTGTTTTACATTTTTTCAAATCTCTTTAATGTCTCATTTAATAGAAGACGGCTGGATTGTCGTATCTGTTTCTGCATTCAGTCCATTGTGTAAGTCATTCTAGTTGAAGTAAATGAACATTTGACCTCACAGAGATAGGTAGTTGAAAAGAGAGGGACCCCACTGACCTCCTGAAAAGGTCTCAGGGAACCCCAACCTTCCCCAGACCACTCTTTGAAAACCTCTAAAAACAAACAGACAAAACCTGTTTAATATCCTTTAACCAACCATTACTAAAGCTATTGGAATAACCACGGTTATTGAACTAAGGACATGCTATGTTGGGTTTGAATTTCAAAATCTTAATTAAGGTTTATTTGCCTTTGTTATTGTTTCCTAAATGGCTTTCCTCTTTAGGCTTGAGTTTGCTCCAGGACTAAGTCACTTAACTTCTCTAAATGCCATATAGTGTGTTCCTTTCCCCATCTCTACTTTCCTGGGTATAGCACAGGAGTCTAAAAAAGAATCGGTGCTGCCCCTCTATTGGTGCTGCCCCTCTATTGGTGCCTCAAGTGGGATCTCCCCAGCCATTTTCTTTGCATCCTGTGACAGTTCATTTGTAGTACATTCATGCTTTTTAGTTGTCTCTTGGGGAAACATCTCAGCTAGAAACTGAAGCATAAGGTGTGTGTGCACAGACACAGACACTGTTGTTTGCTATTATCTTAGGAAGATGTAGTAGAAGTAAATAAGTTTTATGGTGCAAATATTTCACATTCTGATAAATACAAGTCACTTCCTACTTTATCCTTTTCACATCGACATTCTTACCTGAACACTCTTTCCATAACATAACTAATCCAGAAGTGGTGAGTATAAATTTTGTAGATTAAAACAACAGTATGTCTAATTACATATAATTACCCAAACCATTATCTGCCACAACTACCAACATCCTTTGAAGCACAATTTGGAAAATCTATTCTAGACTATACCTAGGAGAACTGCTATTAAGATAGTGTTGGAAATCTCTAGTGGGTCACTGAATGCTCCTGAAATCATCTCATTAGCAAGTTCTAAACTATCCCTCCAGATTCTACATTTCTACTTTAAAAAAATGTAGTGATCCATTTTATATAGACAAATTGGGTAAAAACTTACAATAATCTTGAAAAGCACGCAGAACATAGAATAGATAACAAATTACTAATTTGGTAATTCTTGCCAAAACAACACTCTTAATTTTGTTCAGTTTCTGATAATGTGTTTAAAAAATAAGCAAACAAAACTTAACAAAATTAGAAAAGATGCCCAATTCGCAAATAGGCATAAGAGGAAAGAAAAATATATTCCTCCTACTGAGAAAAATTTTCTTAGATACCTACATATGAATGACATATCAAAAAGAAACTATGAAAGACAGGAGAGCAAACTGAGATTAGTTCAATTAGTACGTTGATTATTTCATGCAAGGCACATGTGTACTGAGGGATTCAAAGCAAAATAAACTATGGCCTGTGACCACCTGGAGCTTATGATCTACTGAGTAATATAAGACTTTACACAACTCAAATTGCCAAATCAGATTACTACTATTATTGCAAATATTAAAGTATACTGAGTGAATAAAGAAGAAAAAATAAGTAATTCCAATGAGTTCTAAAATACAGTTTATAGAGAAAGTGACATTCAATTAGTTTTTTATAAAACAGACTGAAGTGTGACCAGTGAATCTTCTAAGTTAAAAAAAAAAAATAGGACCAGAGGTCAGAATATAAGAAAACGCAGGGTATGCTTAGGTGTATTTGGGGAAGTTTCTGCTTCAAAGAATTGTTGATTATAGTCAATGCATTATAAAGTATATTTTCCCTTATGACCTGTATTCACTCAGAATTAGATTAAGGTCTTTATAGGTCAGAAGTCATTCGAACTCAGTACGGATGAGCAGCTGTGGAAAGTTAATAACTTGCACAGATTATTTATGATCCCACTGAAGTTTCTTTAATTAAGCGAACTTTCATAATCCCTTTCTAATACCTTATCAACTTGATTTTTATCTATGTAACCACTGGCTGCCATAGACCAGGGGACCTGTTATGAGACTCAAGATGATACCAAAGAATTTTAGACTTAAATGAACAATTGACGGCTAGCTACCCACTCAGCAGTGGTTAGGGCAAGAATTGGTCTGACTAAAGCTTTCTATCCTGAGCTTCTGGTACATAATGTTCCACTCCTGAAACTGGATCAGTTGTCCTAACACTGCTAGACAATCCTTTGCCCCGTCCAATGCATGGACTTAGAAGAAATCGTCTTAACCTCTTGACTCTATCAGGCCATCATCTGTACATCCTTTTCAGACTTAGTATATTCTCCTCAGGAGGCCCAAGGATGTCCTCTATCATGAGTTTAGTAACCTTTGGCAAACTTTTTCTGTAAAGAGCCAGATAATATCAACATATATTTAGGCTTTCCAGATAATAAACAGTTGGTCTCTGTTGCAACTGCTCAGCTCTTCATTATAGCACAGAAGCAGCCACAGACACTATATAAATGAATAGATATAGTCAGATTTCACCTGGGGGCTGGCTGTAGTTTCTGGTTCCTGCACTAAGGTGTCTGATTTATGAAGGGAAACCCTTATAAGATCCTGGTAAAGCAAAATTAAGAGGGAAAGAAAAAAAAAAAAACTATAAAGGTACAAAGAGGGGCTTCCCTGTTGGCGCAGTGGTTGAGCGTCCGCTGCCGAGGCAGGGGACACGGGTTTGTGCCCCAGTCCGGGAAGATCCCACATGCCGCGGAGCGGCTGGACCCGTGAGCCATGGCCGCTGAGCCTGCGCGTCCGGAGCCTGTGCTCCGCAACGGGAGAGGCCACAACAGTGAGAGGCCCGCGTACCTCAAAAAAAAAAAAAAAAAAAGGTACAAAGAGGAGGTACAACAAAGAACTTTTAGCTGCAAGCAACTCATACTCGAGAGAGAAAAAGAAAATACAATTAATACGTGTTCGGCTGCAGCCCGCAGACCTGCAAGCCTTGTAGTTGCCCAACCCCGAGACTGAACAAAGAGCCCGAAGACAGTGACAGAGACATAAACGGTTTATGGACTGGGGGGCTCTTACATACCCGAAGGAAGGTCCCAGAGCTACACCCCACCGTGTGAGGCAGACTGCGAGCAGAACATGGCGTCAGCCTTCGTTACTCAAGGGAGGGGCCAGGGCAAGGAGGCTACCATTTATAGGGGGAATTGGCATCAGATGCGCTCAGTTACCAGGGATTAACTAGGCCCTATAATTAAGAGGATTGGATAGTCATGTGAGTGAAGCAGGGACTGGTCGAGCAGGGGACGTACAGAGAGCAAGAGAACAGCCACGTTGAACGGCCTGAGCATACAACAGGTAACACAAACAAAAGAGAAAAAGTCATTGTGCCTCATCACCTTCATTTCTATGCCTCAAAACAGAGTTTGCCAAATACCCCCATCTTAGATTTGCCTGGGAGTCTCTTGAGACATGTAATCCTCAGGCTCTAACGCAGGCCTCTTGAATTAGGGTCTCCAAGGTGGAAGATTACCATGTTTAACAAGATTCCAAGGTGATTCTCATATATGCTTAAGCAGAATTGTTGTATAGCTTCAAGAACTTTCTCTGCATTCTTTAGCTCCCTAATTAACTCTTCTCTTTATCACTGCATGAAGTCTCAGTGAAGAGGAGAATGTATTATCAGCTCCCTTTGAATTGATGCCTTGGTCTGTAGCTTCCTAAACTTACTCTCACCCCTTAGACATAGGTCTTTGATTCTATTCACTGTATTTAGGGATCACCCCCACTAGCAGACACACCTGATGCTGATCTCCAGACCCAATCAAGATCAGAAACCCGTGCTTTTCACTTAATAGGATTCCTCCTGTTATATGTGGGATGAGCATTAAGGAAACAACTTGTATCAAGATTCTTAATAACACTGCTTTCCTATGTAAGTCTCTTCAAAGTAATACAGTTTGGATTCTGGAAATGTTCCACTGGCTGAAAAAATATCAGGAAAAAATAAAACTTCTAGACAAACATGAACTGTAAAACATAACAAAATAAAATCCTTAGAAGGGAATGCTTTCAGTTTTAGGCTTGAGGCAAAAACAAATGTATATCCAGTAAAGAGACAGGAATTCTGTCTTATCCTACCTTTAAGTCAACAACAAACTTGCAATTTTGGACGACCTCAGATGTGTTATTTTTTTTTTAAATAGACAATCACCATGTAACTAGACACTGAGGATACCAATTTAGAGACTTGGCAATTTATAGAAAAGTGAAATTATCAAGTGGATGGAATCTTAGATAATATTTTTTGAAAGAATTGACAAAAGACTTATGAATAATGGTAAATTTTCTCATAATCTGGTATCTTCCTGCCAAAGTGAATTTATATTTTCTTTTAAGCCAATTTATTCTTAGAAGCAAAGTTCAATACAAATTGGGCTGAAATTTAATTTCCTTTTGTCCTAGGGATGGATTTGAGAAGTGACTTTTGTTTTCTTTGATTTCAGAATAGCTTTGAATGATTTCCTCTTTAAGGATTCAGAAATGGCTTTGCAGTCTTCTGTTTCTTTGTTAATCCCTGAAGACTTGTGAATTCTATGTTTCTTTTTTTTTTTCGCTGTACACGGGCCTCTGACTGTTGTGGCCTCTCCCTGTTGCGGAGCACAGGCTCCGGACACGCAGGACCAGCGGCCATGGCTCACGGGCCCAGCCGCTCCGCAGCATGTGGGATCTTCCCGGACCGGGTCACGAACCCACGTCCCCTGCATCAGCAGGCAGACTCTCAACCACTGCGCCATCAGGGAAGCCCGAATTCTATTATTTTTAATCTCATTTTTTTTCTTGTCCACTTTTCTCTGTTGGACTTTATGCAAATCTCATCAAAAGTGGACCATCCTTCTCAAGAATAACACTCCTTTTTTTTTTTTTTTCCCTACTTCTGTTTCAGCCCGTTTCTTGATCCAGTCACTTTTGGTCCAGAAGCTCAAGTTCATCTTGAAGAAAAGTTATTTATTTCTCAGGAGATATGATTATATTATTTTTCTCTCTCCTCAAATGACCTGTTGAAATAGATTTCTGGGGACTAATTTATATTAGTTCCAAAGTATGACTCTGAGAGCACGAGCATTAATTGAAAGACTATTTTTATCACCTTATGCTCTCCTTTAAAAAATAAATGACATTTTTCCTAGATTTAATTCAACTTTCACTTTTGACTAGGCTATTAAATGTCAGGAATTATACTTCTCTATGTATGTATGTTTAATAATTCTCTAACGAATGCAATTAATATCAAGAGAATCAGGTTATAATGCATTTCCTTTAATACCACAAAATTAAAGAGTCACTTTTAATGAGGTAGAAGGTGCCTGGAAGTACGTTAGCCTTAAGCAATGAGGAGCTCACAAATACACATACCTATAAAAAGCAGACGTTTTTTGAAGGCCATGAAAGCAAACCTTTAAATAATTTGGATTTACGGTATACGGCACAAATGCATCGAAGAATTATGACTGATATACAAACCTTTAGCTTCAACTAGAAAAAGTTATAACTGTTATGCTAACATTTGTCGAGTGATTACTAAGTGCCAAGCATGGTGCCCATTTGATTTAATAATTACAAAAACTTTATGTAGATATTATTATCCTTAATTTATGTAAACTGCCCAGAGTCACACATCTCATAAGTGGTCGAGCCAGAATTCAAATTCAAGTATTTTAATTCAAAAACTTCTATCTTTAGCCCCACATTATACTTCGATATATCACAAGGAAAAAAATTTTTTTCAATTAAAGCAGTGTTCCTCACAGCTCTACCCGTCTCCAGAGCTGAACATGTTTGTCTGCAGGAAAGGATTCTGATGATGGCATCTATACCAGATCAAGGTTTGTCACATTCACACTTGGTTAGATAAAGAGTTCATTCTCACCAGGATTCTGCTTTGGAACAGTTTTTGCATTCTAAGATCCATTTTATCTGTAGAACTATGATGCTACTGCCTGCCCATCATCTTCTTTGGACTTCTCTTCCAAAAAAATCAATAAATTCAACAAATATTTATTCATGAATGATTGAAAAATGAACTCATGAAATAACCAATGACTACTCAAATGAAAATATCCAAAATGTATATACCCAAATCAAGGTAACTGGAGAAAAAATTCTGGGTAGGGTATAATCTTTTCTTCCTCAAAAAGTAAAACTACATTCTATCATTTCATAGCTCAAGAGCCCTTCTTTCTGCTCTCCTTATTCACACGCACATACATACCCACACACCTGTCCACACGCACGTGTCAACAGGTGCTCAATCTTAGGGGAAGTTCTATTCTATGAAGGGAACTGTGGCACACTATGTGCCACTGTAGGGCATGTTTCCAGTTTATATTTATGTATTTCCGGTGTGAGGAGTTCTAGCATCTACTTCCACCAAGAACACCGCTATTAACCTCTGCCAGAGCAAGAGAGTAGTCATATTAGTAGAATTCTAGGATACAAAGCATTGAGATTTTCATTTCCTATTTTCTCCCCTGAAAGTGGTGGTATGTCAATTCTTTAAAGTCTCTTTGATATTTAAACATCTGATTCATCCTGATACATTTAAGAATTACAATAAAAGGTAAAGTTTCTTAAGAATCCTAGAAAATCACAAATAGTCTGTGTACCATTTAACCACTGAAGACATTTGGAAACTTAGGTGCAACCAACCATGTTAATTTGCTTCATGTTTATTTGTGAGATTTTATTAAAATTATCTGATAGACGAAAGCCTAAATTTATCAACCTCAGGGATTAATCTGGTGCCATTGGAGAGAAGGAAAAAAATTAGCCACGAATTCCATTCATACTCCTGTACGCAGAATTCCTGTGGGAACACATTCTGCACATCCAAGTCAACCAAACTCACTTTGAGGTCAAGGACTACTTCAGGTGAGTTTCAGCAGAAAGAATTTTGCCATCTGTTTGATATATTATTCATTTTAAATATTCAGAGAATTGCAAATGCCAACAGAGGACATTAGATTGAATGCAAGCCCTCCTATGCATATTCAAGCAGCTTTATATATCCTTCATGAGCCAAAACAAAGTGACTAAATGAGAAGGTACAGAGAATAGACCATGGTGAACAAAAGGATGCATGAAGTCTTCCATGTGAAATCTAAATAACATTAGGCCATGGCAAGATCTTCAAGGTCAGGTATAATAAAGAAATTTAATTTTGTACCAGGTGTACTATAATCGTCTAAAAAGTTTTTTTCTATATATGAGTTAAGCTATGACTTAAAATGTAATTTTTGTCAGGTCTTCAACTTGTAATGTGCCAAAGGATGCCTTAAATTTTTCAGTTTTAAGGCCTTCCAAGAGATTTTATATTTGGAAATATTTTCCGTCCTATATTATCCTCAATTCAATAACCTCAGATATCAGGTTAACAGAAGAATGAAGACTGGCCCAAGGATGCACTGCTATATATGTGTGTATATGTGTTTGTGTGTGTGCACGTATATTCATATGTGTATTTATATGCATATATATTTTATATGTTTTAGATTAATGTATGTGATTAACAGATAAAACCACAAATTCAATATAACTGGCAGAATAACTCTCTTAAAGACTGTCTTCATAAAATAGCCCGTTGTATATAAAATATGACAGTTGGATTGTATATTAATTAGCCACCTGTAAGGAGGATAATACATTTGTACGTACAAAGCTAAAGTGAACACTGGATCTTAAAAAAAAACAGCATCCTTAAGCAATGAAATACGTATCTTAGTTTGTTTCCCTACTTAACTATTTTGCTCTCTGATTTCCTCATGAAAATTTCCAAGTCTACGGTTTGTACTTTTTTCACAAAGGGGCAGTAATGCCTGTAAAAATCATTCCAGGTCAAAGTAGACCACTTTTTCTCACTTTCCTTACCAAATATCAACTTTCTTCTTTCAACTAAAGTGGTTTTACCATATTTTATTTACTTCCTTATCCAAATATTATTTGTCTAGCAGTCTCAAACCTATGGACCCACAAGAAGTAAAAAAATAAAACTATGGACAGTGAAAATAGTTGTCTCAAATCCCATGCAGATGGACTTCGATGTATTCATGCAGAAGCTTATGACGCATCTCAAACATTCTTTGGGCCAGCTGTGAATAATGGCAACTAAGAGCACCAGGAAACTAGAAATATCCAGCATGCTGTGCTCCCTGAGAATAGAAGCAAATCCACCCTACTGAGCTATAAACCCAACAGGTGTTCCAAATTATGGAATTAGAATTCGTAACAATGTTGACCCCAGTCTGTGAACAACTGAAAGAATTTACTGAGGAATTGTGTGTTTGATGCTGCACTGTAATCTCAACCTCTGGAATAGTAAGCATTCATTAATTTATTTAGCAAATATTTATTGACCTCCAGTAACAAATAAAAGACTCTGTCTTAGGTATATAAGACTCTGTCTTACATTAGAATGCAGAAGAGTGTGCATTTGTGCATGCATAAATGTGTTCATGTATATTTACATACATATTTACATATTACATGTACATCTATATATGTGTGCATGTATGTATACATATATTTGTGGGTCTGTTTGTTCTGTGATGTTAAATATTTCTTCTTCATATAGAATATAAAGAAGAGATAAACATCTGTCTCACAAAGAAAACACTGGTTTTTTTCTTTCCTTTCTGGTGTTTTGCTAATGCATTGAAATGATCAAAAAATCAGCAGCCAAACTCTTGTCTAATGTGAACCATTAGTATTACTTAAATTATTTCCTGAAGTTCCGTCTCCAGGATGATCAGTGATCTCTAGCTTGTTCCCTGCTTGCTTCTAGCTGGCAAGGTTTTTCATGATAATTACCCTCTTGCCTTTTTAGCTTTCAGCAACTTTAGAATTTCTGCACTAATTTATCTCTGTTTGGGATGTAAATTGCATGATATCAGTAATAGCTACGATTATAGATCTGATAGTACTTTCAAATCCAGTCTCAGGATTTGGTCTGATCTAGCTGGATTTCTGGGTGTCCTGCACTGTCTGCTTGACAAGTAGCCTATGTCTAAGCTGTCCTGGATCATGTTCTCTGATAGATGTATTATTATTCCTACAAATTGAAATAGACTTACTTCTTTCTTGCCAGAGAGACTTATTTTGAAGTGTCATGGCTTCTACAAAGGACCCATGTGCTCAGGGAATGAGACCTTCTGTTTAAACAGGAAAAAATATAATGCTTGCTATAATTGTCTTCCATTATGACTTATCTGCATTTTTTTTTTAAATCATGGGTTCTTACACAGAATTTGAAGCTACAATTTCCTACCCAATGCCTGAATTTCCTCTGCTAATTCTCCAACCAAAGGTCATGCAGACTTCTGCTTGACCACCGTCTGTAATGGGGCAGCATTCTTTTCCTCGCAGGAGACAATCTGTTAGGCTATTTCCAAAGATGAAATCGTTAGATTGTAATTCTTTAATCAAATGAAAATGTGCCTTCCTTTTTGACTCAGGTTTTTCATTCTAGTTCCACACAAAATACATCCTACCCCTCCATTCCAGAATAAATCTTACTTCACTTGGTTAAGCACGACCTTCACTGAGAAGCACCTATTGAATTGCACCCCAGTCCTCAGCAGGATAGGCAGACCCTCCTCAGAGATAGCTAACTGGGGAACAGGACCACAATTTAGCACTTACGTTACAATTTAGTAGAGAAGCCATTGGTACTCTGATACTTTGTATGTCTGTTAAAACTCAGAGAAACATATAAAAGGCCTGATACTTGGAACTCTGGTTATACTCATTATCTCCTTTGTCAGAATTTTCCCTTCAGCAAGTTCTTAAGTGAGCATAAGAAAAAAAATTTAAATAAATAAACAAGAACATCCATCATCTAGGTGGGCTATATCAGGTGCCCTAGTGAAGCCATCAGAGTTCTGTAGTCTTCATTTTTCACCTCGACTTCCTCAGTGTGTGAGTTCAATTACGTCAAGTGCTTCTTCCATGCAGTCAGGGAAGATGACCATTGGAAACTCCATGCTCACAGCCTGTGACCCCAGCAAATGCACTCTCTCTCCTATTGTCCAGATGTTACTACATTGCCTGAAAGGGCCCTGATTAGCCCAGGCAAAGGACATGGAGCTACTGGACAGGCCCAACACAGCTGCATGGGATGGAGAGGGAAAATTCTCAAAAGGAAAGAAATCTGGGCAATCCACCTAGCTCCATTACAAAAGGGTGAAAAATTTTAGAATACATGAATAAACAAGCAAAGACTGTCACCTGTATCTCATACAGTCCTGAAATCTGGCTTTGGTAAACTAGTGGGAAAAGTGAAACTGCCTTTTTCTTTTTGGAAAGTTTGACAATGGACAGCAGCTCAACATCTGTAGAAATCCCGTTGTCCTTTAGTCTCCTGACATAATACCAATCTCATTTCTCGCACCTGAAAGACTTTCCATTCAATAAAGTCAAGGAGAGAATAAAGAGTAAAGCGGTCAGTCTCAAATAATAAAGGAGCTGGAAGATCACAATTTAGCAAGCCTCTGGCATGACAAAAATCAAGACCAGACGAGTGTGCAAGCAAGAATCTGGAGGTTAGTACAGGATTACACCGGAGGAGGTTTTAAAAAATTCCATGTATGGCATTAGGGCCATACATAACACATAGGTGTCCCTATTACATAGGGACAAAATTGGTTTCCACAGAAGGATTTCTAAATATTTTGTATTCTACCACAATATGTCTATCTTCCCCCATCCTAAACACTGGATTCTTTTAATCCATAAAAGGTGATTTGGGTTCATACACCACACTCTATTAAAGTACACAGAGCTAAGCCTAGGAGATAAGTGCCTTAGGTACCTGACCTGGTCTTTGCCATCAACAGTACTTCACTCAGCGATTGGCCCACAGTATTTGCTCAGAAAGTGTTAAAATAAGACTGAAAATCTTGGACTAGTTGACTTTGAAAATCCTGACCATTTCTTAGTATCTATAGTTCTATTTGTGCAATAGTAAATCAATCCATGAAATTTGTATCAGATCCTTTTTACTGTTTTGGTTTCTGCTTTGTTTTAGAAACAAAGCACATTTTCAGAGCTACAAATTGGTGAAATATATTCTAATGCCATGCTATGGCCATGTTTAATTTTTCAAAGAATTCCCATGACATTTCTTCCACGAAGCAATTCTATCTTTGTAGTGGATATTATTGTTGTGTTTTTCAGATGATGGAATGGGTTCACTGTTGGGCCTTAGGAAAACTCCTAAACTACTGAATTTCAGTGATTCAGTTGGAACTTACTTCACTCTCCAATTTCTGACTGGGAACAATGTTCAAATGCCTTCTCTGCGTATAATATAGGGAAAAAGATACTGTTGACAGAAAAAATACTTCCTGTCTAAAACCAGTGCCAAACAGGAACAATGACAAAAAGAATGTCTAATTATGTAAAGTTTACTGCTTCGTTTAAAAGCCTTTCTATTGTACAGGATCCTTTTAATTACTGCGGTGAACTGCTATCTCCTGTGATCTTTCACGTACACTGCCATCTGTTTTTAAAATATCTTATGATATTGAAATAACATTGCATGTAATTTGCTGTCTTTTATTCGGTCTACCAGGACAATGTGAAGGACCCCACACAGTGTGACTGCGAATCTCAGGGCTTTCTATGAAAGAGGGAAAACGAAGTCAACTACAAAAACCCAGTATGTTCTCAAACTTCATCTGGACTGCAGCATCCGGATCAATAAATTATAAAAAACAGTCCTACCACTAATTAGCTATATGACATTAGGTAAGTTAATGTATTGTGCTGATTTTCAGTCTTCTCACTTGTGTAAAGAACAGATAGGCTAGATGAAAACCAAAGGACTTGTGGCCTCCAGTATCGTGGAGCGTCGCCTAATCATCTCTAGGAGCTCTTGCTCTGCCTGCAAACACACACAATTAAATCAAAGCTTTGTCATAATCACAAAATAATATCTTTGCTCAATACTTAATTCCAGGCTTGGTTTTACAACACCCAGACTTTCTTTGGCTGCTGAAATAATACTGTAGCGGAAAAACATGAACAAAAGTAATCCTAATGCATTGCACAAAAAAATACTCATGTGTGTTATTATGTTAGTATGTTATTGTACATGTTTATGTTATCTGCCATGATGGAGCATAGGGAATCATTAACTCAACAACAATGGAAACTCAAAACTCAACTATATTGAGTCCATAAGGTGAAGGAAGTTGGGCAAATCCAAGCTTATGTCTTATTAGAGCTTACAGCTTTGCCTTGCACATAGTAGATGATATATAAATATTTACATAGAATTTCTTTAGAATTTTATGATTTCATGATAATAATTATTTGAGTGGAAGAGGTAAGTTAATACATAACAAAACAGTGCAGTCTGCTCAGTACCTGATACATAGCAAAACTGAACTTTTAATTAATTAATCTATTTATTTGAAGAAAGAAAACTTGTCAAAATATTTTTCTAAAAGGCCTAAGTTTTTATTTCCATCTGAGATTATATTATGAACATTTAAAGGAAATAATTGAAAAATACGCAAAAGATATATAGGTAAGAATGATCAACCCAAGGATTAATAATAGCAAAATATTTGATACAGGTTGTTAAAAATTGGGTTGATTATGGTAATCATGGGGCATCTATAGGATGCATTCTTAAAAGGGTAATAATATACATAATAGTTAAGTAAAGGAAAACGTAGAATAGAAATTGTGTAATTATTGCCTGACACTGATTTAAATTTATTTCTAGAAATATGACATAATTTGTTAAGATAAATACATTAATGTTTTATGTATAGTAAAATATTTGGTTATTTTATCATATAAATATATTTATTGCATTTAACAAAATTAATTTAATTAATATATTATATATAATAAATAATATATAATAAAATGAAACACTATGTGACAAACTAAAATTCTTTAATATTAACAGCTATCTCAGGTTCTAGAACCATGGGAAGATTTTATTTTTCATAAGCATTATAAATTTTCCCTGCATAAATATTAAAAAAAGATTTTTTCCCCTATTCTTTTTTTTTTACATACTTTTGTTTTAATTTTAGTACTACTACTCATTATTTGTGGGGCTTAAACAACTCAAGTTTTCTCCTGTTTCTTCTCCATAAAATGCAGGAGATGCTCAACTGAAAATTGCTTGGACCAATGATCTAATCAAAGATGTGAACCAGCCAAATGCAGCAGGCTCATCACCCCACCATTATACAATTCTTGTGGAAACACAGCCTGAAACACCGTATTAATTCCAGAAGAATGTTTGAGCTGCACAGGTAAACCATCCATTCATTATAAGGCCCTTTAATGCAGAAAGAACAAACTTAAATGTCAACAAAAAATGGAAAGCATTGCAAGGAATGCCGAAGATTGAAGCGAGCCCTAAAGCAAAAGAGAGGCCATAGAATTGATGAGGAGTGTGGACGACTGGAATGTACACCTTCCTGGTGTCCAAATGGTACAGACCCACGTAGCTTCCATGACCTGTTGCCAAGTGGAAATGTGGGCTCTGCACTGACAAATCATTGACAAGAAATCCAGAATTTTTGGTAGTTTCTCAGTGCTGACCACCAACTATGTTGGTAACTTTTGTCTTTGCTGTTATTTTTAACACCCTGATGGCCATTATTTTGTGTTCAATAATGTAAGACTACTAACACCAGAAACATGGGAGGGGATGAGAAAGAGGATGTTTACTAGATATGGAAGCACAGAATCCTAAAGACTTGTTTTGACCAAAACAGGTACCTCCAACTGAGGGACAGTCACTCTCAGGAAACATCACAGGGAAGGAGTGAGTAGAATAATAACCCTGACATCACTGCCCTCTCTCCCTCCATCCCCTGGACCTCCAGCCAGAACTCCCCATTAGCCAAGCCCAAAGATAAGCCAGAGATGGAGGGGGCCCATTGATGTGGTCATACAGGTCAGCCCGCTGGGCAGAGAGCAAAGTGAGTAAGAGAATCCTCATGTAGAGAGGATATGCAGGCCAAGAGAGGGTATTTGGCACAAATCCTAAATTACTATTCATAAGGTATTAAAGCCAGAGTTTATCTCAAGAGTGCTCGGTACCTTTCAGTTAGCCCACATTTTTTCATTCCATCCAGGACATTTGTAACCAAATACAATCATCTGCCGAAGTGTAACCAAAGACAAACTAACGTATGACTTTGTAGCACCACAATCTAACAGGCTGTTAAACAGCATGATCGAATTAGAGGTCCTGAAAATGGCATAACTAATGGCACTGTCTTGGAAAAAAAAAAATAGTGCTAATGCAGAGGTTCATGAAATGTGTATGAACCGTATAACATATTCATGCCCTATTACTGAGAATTTCAAAGTGTCTCACTGCTCGAGATAATAGGCCTCGATTCAATTCAGTCTGATGTGGCATGAATTTCATGCGCTAATTAGTAAAGCACTTCTTAATGATTAAGGGGGAAAAATCAGATAACGTTTGATTGGAAACACAACTGTCAGAGATAAAACATAGCTACAACTAAGGTTAGAAGGAATGCCATACATTTTGAATTCAGGTGTCTTAATTATGACAATTAATGATTGTATTCTCTATATAAATGAATTCAACCAACATGGTAAGCATATGGTAATTAAAGTGCTTTTGTAGTGCAAGAAATTTAAACAAATGACATCAATAATAATCGTGTCCTTTCTTGCATTTTAAGTTTAGTTTCCTATCAAATCTGTTTTCTCCGTCAGTCATTTATGAGTTTTATATACTGTTAGTACTTTAATAACAAGTATACTTCCAGGAGTTGATATCTGTTAACATTGGATTTCTGGCAAGAATGTAAATTATTTCCCATTCACTGAAGTTATAGATAGTGAATCCTGCTTTCTATCAGTGCTATGAAGTTTGTTAAAAATAGCGTCGGATTATCAGACTACAGTGCCTAGAGTTAATAAAAAATAGACCATTGACCCAGTAGATATAGGTTAATATGGATAGCATTACATAAGGATAACTACATAAAATTTGATAGGTCATTTAAATTCTGAATATTCTGAGTGTAATCTAATCACAGGAGATGGTTTTAAAGGCTCACATTGTTATTGAAAGCTTTTTCACGCTGACACATTATTGATCCAGACTTCATCACCTCTTGCCTGGCCTGCTGCAATAACTGCCCTGCCTCCATGACCTCACAACTCCATTCCTACACACGTTACCTAAGACTTTTTCCTCACTTCAGTAGATACTAAAGAGCCTCCATGATAAGACGCCAACCTCTTTTCCAGCCTCATCTTCCACTTTTCTTCTGTTCGTGCCTTACTCTTCTGGTCAATTCACTTGGTCATCTGTAAGTCTTTCACTCTTCTGCCACCTTGGAAGTCCCTTCCTCCTCCACCTGATTTGCCCCCATCCTCTGGAAAGATGTTTGCAGACCTTCAGAAAGACCGTTCAGAAATATCTCTCTGGAATCGAGATATCTCTGATTTGAGTAGCACAGTAAACATATTCACACTTTGCTTCCACACAAGACTATGATACTTGAGTATAGGTGTCCTTTTCTCTCCTCAATGCTTGGAACATGTTTTGACATAAAATAGATGTTCAAACAATATCCTCAGCAGTAAGATGGGTCAATCAATTGCCTATAACTTGATAAAACAAGAAAAGCACCTTTAAGGAATTGTATTATTCACTAGTCAAGAATACATGCTGAGGTTTATTCGTTTATATTTAGAACAGTATGAAACTCATTGCATATTGCTCCCATGTGTTGTTGGACAACCATGAACTACTAATCCACTAAGAAGAGAAGAGAATTAATTGCTATGGGAGGGGGAGGGGAGAGCAGGTGACAAGGTGATGATGATAAAGAGATTATGCCCCCAAGCCCCAAAACAAATTTATCTGTAAAAACAAGAAGTCTAGCTCACAAACAGTCTGTCTGAAACAAGAAAAACGGAAAGACTAAAATTTTATTTGTTTGCTCTTTTGCAAAGAGATCCATTCTTGATTCTGGGTGGCCCAAAAACTGTCATAGAGAAATAGAAGCTGGTCAAAGGAATGGAGAGACTGTTCCAAAGCTGAAGAGAAAGGATGCTGTGACCCTATTTCCTGATGCAGAGCTAAAATTTAAGTAACCACATAATCAAATGAACATATCCCTCAGTTCAAAGTGTAAATTCATTCATTCTTCAACAGAACTTTTGTTGATTATCTAAAACCCTGAGTTGAAGAAAGTGTTTCTCTCCTGAAAATGTATCAGGCAAATAACCAATCAGGGTGGATCCCAATGTACAGTGAGAGCCAAAGTTCCAGTATATTCTATGTGTGAAAAATGGACTCACGTAGATATTTGAGTAGCCATAAGGGGTAGAACTGCAATTTCTCCATTTTCTTTCTATTCCACAGTAAATGTTATCTATTATTAGAATGTTTTCATATGCAAACCACACTAGTCTGTTACTTCAGTCAGGCTGGCCTAAGCCACTGCTAAATCCATAATTCCTAAGTCTTGACGTTCAGTAACTATACTTGTTTTTAGCATGTTTCACATGCCTTTGCCATAATCGTGTACGAGAGAATAATATTTCTAACTCGATTTTGGAAAACCAGTATAGTGTGCACAAACAGTAACTTATAGAATAGCCCACTTACTCACTTTCAATACAAAGTCTACAGAGAGTCAATACTGATTACCATCCTTATATGGCATGATGATTCTCACTGGGAGAGCAGTAATGGAGACAGGGGGTAGCTGCGATTTATCTTTCAACTGTTCCAGTAAAGTACCTGTTTATTTAAATCTACTTCTTTCTTGTCATTCTGTCTGAATGCAGTACAATTTAACCATAGTAGCAATAAGTTCCGGATTTTTGCCACAAAAATTTCATTTTATACTATATTATTCATTAAATGAATAACTTTAAGGTGATAGACATTTCTTCTATTTGTAAGACTTTTCATAAAACTAAATCTACAAAGCAAAAATGGGCCATCAGATGCATGTTGGAATATATGGCTACTGTTACTGTTACATAATTTTAACACAATGGAAGACATGTCTATGAGCACGCAGAATCCAGAACCTTTTAGCAAAGATGCTTCCAATTCAGAAACAAAACTAAATGCTGATTTGTACCGTGTGGCACTGAGGCCAAAGCTAATGCAGCTCAAAAGCCATCCGTGTTGTACAGGGAAGCAAGGATACGCATTTCTTCAGGCATTTGTGACAAGACTGCCAGTATCCTGACCTCATACGCATGAATCCTATCAAACTGATCACTGAATACATTTTTTTTCTTAATAGTAGAAAAATTCATAAACCACAGAATTCTAAAAGTTAAGATGCATCGGTCTGGTGTCTTTTTCTGAAAATAAAAAATAAAAAGAAACAGGAGGAGAGACAAAACCAAAGTCCTAAAACAAAGACACAAAAAATTGTTGTTTTCTTTCTTTCCTATGAAGCAGCTTCTATCTATTGAGGTTGCTTTGCAAAGAGAAAAGTATGAGTTAGGGGCCAATAAATTGTGTGTCTTCCCAACTCAGTTCCTCTGCCTTTGCAGTAGGAATATCCCCTGATAGCTAAAGCCTTCTAGAGGCCATAATTCTTGTTTTTCCACCCCTACACACTTTTACATAAAACAAGAAAGACTGCCACTGCATGCACTTCGGAGCAGTCAAAACGTAGTCCTGGGGAAGTTATTCTGTAGTTTTCTAACTTTCCCTTATCTCTCCTCTGCCGAATCACAAAGTACACATGTTCGGAATTATCGATCTATCGCAACATCTATCTGAGGCAATGTGGGTGGAAGAGGTCGGTGTTGCCTTGCATGTTTCACTTTGTGATCATTAGTGACACCATCTTCCTCACTTTCATTTGCTTCCATAATGCAATTGAAATCTTGTGCCCTTTCTTGCCTGAAAAATAACTTTAAGAAATGCTTTGGGAAGATTGGTTCAAGATGGCAGAGTAGAAGAACGTGCACTCACACCCTCTTGTGAGAGCACCAGAATCACAACTAACTGCTGAACAATCATCGACAGGAAGACATTGGAACTCACCAAATACGATACCCCACATCCAAAGACAAAGGAGAAGCCACGGTGAGATGATAGGAGGAGCACAATCACAGTAAAGTCAAATCCCATGACCACTGGGTACGTGACTCACAAATTGGAGAAAATTATACCACAGAAGTCCACCCACTGGAGTGAAGGTTCTGAGCCCCACATCAGGCTTCCCAACCTGGGATCCAAAAATGGGAGGAGGAATTCCCAGAGAATCTGGGACAACATTAAACACACCAACATTTGCATTATAGGGTTCCCAGAAGGAGAAGAGAGAGAGAAAGGACCCAAGAATATATCTGAAGAGATTAAAGTCAAAACTTCCCTAACGTGGGAAAGGAAATAGCCACCCAAGTTCAGGAAGAGCAGAGACTCCCAGGCAGGATAAACCCAAGGAGAAACACGCCGAGACACACAGTAATCAAACTGACAAAAATTAAAGACAAAGAAAAATTATTAAAAGCAACAAGGGAAAAATGACAAATAACATACAATGGAACTCCCATAAGGTTAACAGCTGATTTCTCAGCAGAAACTCTACAAGCCAGAAGGGAGTGGCTGAATATATTTAAAGTGATGAAAAGGAATAAGATAAAACCAAGATTACTCTACCTGGCAAGGATCTCATTCAGATTCAACAGAGAAATCAAAAGCTTTACAGACAAGCAAAAGCTAAGAGAATTCAGGACCACCAAACCAGCTCTACAACAAATGCTAAAGGAACTTCTCTAAGTGGGAAACACAAGAGAAGAAAAGGGCCTACAAAAACAAGCGCAAAACAATTAAGAAAATGGTCATAGGAACATACATATCAATAATTACCTTAAATGTGAATAGATTAAATGCTCCAAACAAAAGACACAGGCTCATTGAATGGATACAAAAACAAGACCCATATATATGCTGTCTACAAGAGACCCACTTCAGACCTAGGGACACATACAGACTGAAAGTGAGGGGATGGAAAAAGATATTCCATGCAAATGGAAATCAAAAGAAAACTGGAGTAGCAATACTCATATCAGATAAAATAGACTTCAAAATAATGTTACAATAAGGGCTTCCCTGGTGGCGCAGTGGTTGAGAGTCCACCTGCCGATGCAGGGGACACAGGTTTGTGCCCCAGTCCGGGAGGATCCCACATGCTGCAGAGCGGCTGGGCCCTTGAGCCATGGCGCTGAGCCTGCGTGTCCGGAGCCTGTGCTCCGCAACGGGAGAGGCCACAGCAGTGAGAGGCCTGCATGCCACACAAAAAAAGAAAAAAATAATAATGTTAAAAGAGACAAGGAAGGACACTACATAATGATCAAGGGATCAATCCAACAAGAAGATATAACATTTATAAATATATATACACCCAACATAGGAGAACCTCAATATATAAGGCAAATGCTAACAGCTATAAAAGAGGAAATCAGCAGTAACACAATAATAGTGGGGGACTTTAACACCTCACTTACACCAATGGACAGATCATGCAGATAGAAAATTAATAAGGAAACACAAGCTTTCAATGACATAAGGCCAGATAGATTTAATTGATATTTATAGGACATTCCATCCGAAAACAGCATTTTACACTTTCTTTTCAAGTCCACATGGAACATTCTCCAGGATAGATCATATCTCAGGCCACAAATCATGCCTCGGTAAATTTAAAAAAATTGAAATATCAAGCATCTTTTCCGACTACAACACTATGAGATTAGAAACCAGTTACAGGGAAAAAAAAACTAAAAAAGAGAAACACATGGAGGCTAAACAATACATTACTAAATAACCGAGATCACTGAAGAAATCAAAGAGGAAATCAAAAACTACCTAGAGACAAATGACAATGAAAACATGATGATCCAAAACCTATGGGATGCAGCAAAAGCAGTCCTAAGAGGGAAGTTTATAGCAATACAATCTTACCTCAAGAAACAAGAAAAATCTCAAATAAACAATCTAACCTTACACCTAAAGGAACTAGAGAAAGAAGAACAAACAAAATCCAAAGTTAGCAGAAGGAAAGAAATCATAAAGATCAGAGCAGAAATAAATGAAATAGAAACAAAGAAAACAATAGCAAAGATCAATAAAACTGAAAGCTGGTTCTTTGAGAAGGTAAACAAAATTGATAAACCTTTAGCCAGACTCATCAAGAAAAAGAGGGAGAGGACTCAAATCAATAAGATTAGAAATGAAAAAGAAGTTACAATGGACACTGCAGAAATTCAAAGCATTATAAGAGACCACTACAAGCAACTCTATGCCAATAAATTGGGAAACCTGGAAGAAATGGAAAAATTCTTAGAAAGGTATAACCTTCGAAGACTGAAACAGGAAGAAATAGAAAATGTGAACAGACCAATCATAAGTAATAAAATTGAAACTGTGATTAAAAATCTTCCAACAAACAAACGCCCAGGACCAGATGGCTTCACAGGTGAATTCTATCAGACATTTAGAGAAAAGCTAACACCCATCCTTCTCAAATATCTTCCAAAAAATTGCAGAGGAAGGAACACTCCCAAACTCATTCTACAAGGCCACCATTACCCTGACACTAAAACCAGACAGAGATACTACAAAAAAAAAAAGAAAATTACAGATCAATATCACTGATTAATATAGATGGAAAAATCCTCAACAAAATACTAGCAAACAGAATTAATTAGATGGAAAAATTAATAATTAATTAATATAGATGGAAAAATCCTCAACAAAATACTAGCAAACAGAATCAAACAACACATTAAAAGGATCATACACCATGATCAAGTGGATTTACCCCAGGGATGCAAGGATTCTTCAATATATGCCAGTCAATCAATGTGATACACCATATTAAAAATTTAAGGATAAAAAACATATGATCATCTCAATAGATGCAGAAAAACCTTTTGACAAAATTCAACACTGATTTATGATAAAAACGCACCAGAAAGTGGGCACAGAGGGAACCTACCCCAACTTAATAAAGGCCATATACGACAAACCCATAGCAAACATCATTCTCAATGGTGAAAAACTGAAAGCATTTCCTCTAAGATCAGGAACAAGACAAGGATGTCCACTCTCACCACTATTATTCAACATAGTTTTGGAAGTACTAACCATAGCAATCAGAGAAGAAAAAGAAATAAAAGGAATACAAATTGAAAAAGAAGAAGTAAAACTGTCACTGTTGGCAGATGACATGATACTATACATAGAGAATCCTAAAGACACCACCAGAAAACTACTAGAGCTAATCAATGAATTTCGTAAAGTTGCAGGATACAAAATTAATGCACAGAAATCTCCTGCATTCCTATATACTAACAATGAAAGACCAGAAAGAGAAATTAAGGAAACAATCCCATTCACCAATGCAACAAAAAGAATAAAATAGCAAACCTACCTAAGGAGGTAAAAGACCTGTACTCCGAAAAGTATAAGACACTGATGAAAGAAATCAAAGATGACACAAACAGATGGAGAGATATACTATATTCTTGGATTGGAAGAATCAGTATTGTGAAACTGACTATAATACCCAAAGCAATCTACAGATTCAATGCAATCCCTATCAAACTATCAATGGCATTTTTCACAGCACTAGAAGAAAAAATTTCACAATTTGTATGGAAACACAAAAGACCCTGAATAGCCAATGCAATCTTAAGAAAGAAAAACGGAGCTGGAGGAATCAGGCTTCCTGACTTCATACTATACTACAAAGCTACAGTAATCAAGACAATATGGTACTGGCACAAAAGCAGAAACACAGATCAATGGAACAAGATAGAAAGCCTAGAGATAAACCCACACATCTATGGTCAACTAATCTATGACAAAGGAGGCAAGGATATACAATGGAGAAAAGACAGTCTCTTTAATAAGTGGTGCTGGGAAAACTGGACAGCCATATGTAAAAGAATGAAATTAGAACACTCCCTAACACCATACACAAAAATAAACTCAAAATGGATTAAAGACCTAAATGTAAGACTGGACACTATAAAACTCTTAGAGGAAAACACTCTTTGATGTAAATTACAAAAGATCTTTTTTTGACCCACCTCCTAGAGTAATGGAAATAAAAACAAAAATAAACAAATGGGACCTAATGAAACTTGAAAGCTTTTGCACAGCAAAGGAAACTATAAACAAGACGAAAAGACAACCCTCAGAATGGAGAAAATATTTGCAAACGAATCAATGGACAAAGGATTAATCTCCAAAATATATAAACAGCTCATGCAGCTCAATATTAAAAAAACAAACAACACAATCAAAAAATGGGCAGAAGACCTAAGTAGACATATCTCCAAAGAATACATACAGATGGCCAAGAGGAACATGAAAAGCTGCTCAACATCACTAATTATTAGAGAAATGCAAATCAAAACTACAATGAGGTATCACCTCACACCAGTTAGAATGGGCATCATCAGAAAATCTACAAACAACAAATGCTGGAGAGGGTGTGGAGAAAAAGGAACCCTCTTGCACTGTTGTTGGGAATGTAAATTGATACAGCCACTATGGAGAACAGTATGGAGGTTCCTTAGAAAATTAAAAATAGAATTACCATATAACCCAGCAATCCCACTACTGGGCATATACCCAGCGAAAACCATAATTCAAAAAGACACATGCACCCCAATGTTCATTGCAGCACCATTTACAGTAGCCAGGTCATGGAAGCAACCTAAATGCTCACTGAGAGACAAAAGGATAAAGAAGATGTGGTACATATATACAGTGGAATATTACTCAGCCATAAAAAGGAACGAAATTGGGTCATTTGTAGAGACGTGGATGGATCTAGAGACTGTCATACAGAGTGAAGTAAGTCAGAAAGAGAAAAACAAATATCATATATTAATGCATATATGTGGAATCTAGAAAAATGGTACAGATGAACCGGTTTTCAAGGCAGAAATAGAGGCACAGATATAGAGAACAAATGTATGGACACCAAGGGGGAAAGTGGGGGGGGTGGTGGTGGGATGAATTGGGAGGTTGGGATTGACGTGTATACACTAATATGTATAAAATGGATGACTAATAAGAACCTGCTGTATAAAAACATTAATTAAATAAAATTCAAAAAGAGAAAGAAAGAAATGCTTTGGGGACATCTAGCAAGGAGTTCACTGTTTTCCTATTCATTGCCTAGAGATTACTTCTATCATGTGCTTAAGATGCTTCTAGCAATGCTAACTGCACAAGGTTGAAATATACTGGCCAGTGGACTAAATTACAGCACAGCCCATTTTCGAAAGGGTAGCTTATCACTTCACTGGGCAAAAATACAATTTAAACATCTTAGAAGTGTGATTTTCAGTAACATCAGCACCAAATGGGGTGTTGGGAAATGTAACTGAACCACTTGAATCTTTTTTGTTGAAAAGTAACTTGAATGCCAAGCTTTAGGAAGATTACATTTTACTATTCTCTCAATGTGAGTAAGAATATACAGCAACTGCTGTTATTACAGCAAATAATAAACACTAGTCTTCAAGAACGTAAAAATAAGCACAAACCAAAGCAATGTTAGCCATGAATAGAGTTTATCTCATCCCTTCCTATGTATAATTCCCTGCAGCTTTTTTTTTTTTTTTTTTTTGCGATACGCGGGCTTCTCACTGTTGTGGCCTCTCCCGTTGTGGAACACAGGCCCCGGACGCGCAGGCTCAGTGGCCATGGTTCACGGGCCCAGCCGCTCCGCAGCACGTCGTATCTTCCCAGACCGGGGCACGAACCCGCGCCCCCTGCATCGGCAGGCGGTCTCCCAACCACTGTGCCACCAGGGAAGCCCTCCCTGCAGCTTTTGAATAATAATGGGGACTATGATGGTAGAAAGTGCTAGCAAGTAGTAGTGTCTACACAGGCTTTATACAAAAAGTTGTGTGTGCACTATTTTTTTCAATGATCACTTTACAAAATCAGAGAGCTGTTGATATAATGCTAAGAGATACAGGAAAGAGGAGTAATGGGCATTGTCCAAGTAAATCCATATGGTGTAATATAATGCTTCAAATATAAAGCCTATCTTAAAAGTTTATACAAGGAAATGTACAAATCTTCATGTACAAAAATAAAATCATATATTTCATGCAGCTTTCCAAAGAAAATATATTAATATGCATGAAAATACTGGATGATATATATCAACATATTAATAGCTGTTGCTTCTGGGAATTGAAAATATTAGTAAGTTTCTTTTTCTTTTTAAAGAAATCCATAGTTTTTAATCTTAATGTTTTGCAATGAGCATATATTGGAAACAAAGAACTAAAAGCAACCTTATATTGGAGACTTCTGTTATTTATGTTGTGTTTCAGAATTTTTATCCTAAACTCTTCTTTTAAAATTTTCTATCCATTTGAATTTAATACACAAATTATCCATGTTTTAGCTTAGGTTCCACCAAAAAGCAAAGTTTTCATATGGGTAGTTTAATTTTGGAAATTACCCCAAGGAACAGGATTTAGGGAATTGAAAGAGGAAAACAGGAAGGAGGAAAAACAAATTCGTAAGTGTGATATGGATCTGGTTACCAATGTGAGCAATTAGGACACACACACTAAAAAGAGCTATGGAGAATGCACCTCGGAACTCCCCCCAGTGTAAAGAAGAGAGCATTTATATACTAGTACCTAGTCAGGAGTTATCTCATGCAGAGTTAATTCCCTCATATTTCCAGGTTTGGATACTCAACAGAATTACCGTGTGTAGCTGTTTGCTACAGCAACGTCTGTAAAAAAGCTGGGCCAAGGTCGTGAAAGGTGGAGCATGAGATCATTTTCAAAGATCCCTCTAGTCTATTGCTATTACTAGCTATGTGAATTTAGGCCTATTATATCTGTTTCTGAGATTTAAACACTAATATCAGTTGGTTATTTTACTTACCTTGTATGGGTTGTTGTGAAGATAAACTTTTATCAATTTTTATTAAAGAACTGAACCATGCTTTACAAGCATTTCCTTTTGCTGTTAATTAGCATATTCTTCAAGATGACAGATGATAATTATTAAAGATCTTGTAGTTAAACATGGTTACTTCTACACCTTGGGAAAGAACAAGTCTGCCTCTATGAGACAGGTTCAATAGGGCACAAAGGTCAAGGAAAACTTACAAAGAGTAGTGAGGGAGAAGAGAACCTTCCCACTGACCATCAACCAGATAAACCCTTCAATCAATGTTAATCACATGCCACAAAAGGATGCTCTTAAAGCAAATCATCAGTGTTCCCCAACGATGCAAAAAAATTCAGAAAGGCTATCTGTAACTCCTCTATAAGTGCAGTTTGAGTACCTACACACACACACCAAAGAATATGACCCAAGAATCACTTTCCTGGTAGCTTTTTCTAAGGAAATAATACAAAGTAAAGCTTTAGCTATAACAACATCAAGTTAGCAATAACTTCAAAGTTCAAGGATAAGGGAATTAATTAAGTTATTCTTCCATATGATAAAATTTTAAGCAAACATTAAAATTATGATTTCCAAAATAATATTTATATCACAGACACTGTGTTTTCATAGACATATGAAAAGAAACTATAAAATGACACATGTGATACTATTTCAAATATGCATAAATCTTTCCTATATATGGGAAAATGATGAGAAAAAATGAAGAACTGAAATCAAGAAACAGGGCTGATCGAGGATGTATTTTTTTAGTTTTTGTTTTAATATTTTACCATTATTCATTTTTATAGGCATTATAGCATAGTTGTTAACATGGGATGTAAAACCAACTACCTGAATTAGAATTTTTTTTTTCCATTCACTAAATATATGAACTTGGGCAAATCAATTTCTCTGAGTTTCTGTTAGTTCCTCTGTAAAGCAAAAATAATAAGACTACCTTACACATAGGGTAGGGAGAGCACTGAATGAGCTAATGCACGATAAATGCTTGGCACAATACCTAACCCATAATAAGTGCTCAGTGAACATCATCTATATTTATTACGTTGGAAGGTGAATTCATTGTAATTGTTTCCATGAACACCTTCAGCCAAGCATAAAAATTATAGTGATAATTTCCAAAGATTATTGCATCGTAGCCTTCTTTTCTTAAAAATTCACTTTGAAACAGAAATGTATGTATGCTGGTAAAGAAAAACTAATTAACACCTTTTGTTAAATGACGAGGTAATAAAAATATTGAGAGTTAGCTATGAGGGAAACAATGTAAATATTTGAGATGATTTAACCTTCCCTAATCAGAGTACAAATTTGCAAATTTGCACTGCAAATGTTCTTAGCTATAGATTTTGATCTGATGAATTGAAAATTTTCATCTTACTGTTAGCTGAGCGATTTTAGTTCAGGAATATTGTGACCCCCTTTTTTTTAAGATGTTGGGGTTAGGAGTTGAGTAATTTATTTATTTGTTTTTGCTGTGTCTGGTCTTCGTTTCTGTGCGAGGGCTTTCTCTAGTTGTGGCAAGCAGGGGCCACTCTTCATCGCGGTGCGCGGGCCTCTCACTATTGCGGCCTCTCTTGTTGCGGAGCACAGGCTCCAGACGTGCAGGCTCAGTAGCTGTGGCTCATGGGCCCAGTTGCTCCGCGGCATGTGGGATCCTCCCAGACCAGGGCTCGAACCCGTGTCCCCTGCATTAGCAGGCAGATCCTCAACCACTGTGCCACCAAGGGAAGCCCTTGTGACCTTTTTGTAGGTACACATGACAGGATGAGGTAGGACAAGAGCCTTGCTTCCAGAGGTATCAGCTACTTTAAGTTATTGTTTATTGTATTTTCTTCATCTAGTCAGAGCATGTGCCAGACATGGATAGCAGAGTCAATATAGAGGAAAGCAGGATCTCACAAAGGCGCCAAACTCAGAAAGGTGAACGTAAGTTGCTTCTTCTCAGCTACATACGTGGCTCCTCATCTGACTCAGTTTCCCTAACACTTTGTCCTTAAGCTGATTAAAAATAGAATGATAGTAGTTGGTAGGCAGAACCCACTGGATCTGAATGCCACGGACTGATTCCCCAAAGTACAGGTTATGCTGAGCTCTCCTGTATGGTACGTGGCATGCTGATACTAAGTGTGCTGAGATTTCATTATAAGTACCCATGCAAAGCAAAAGGACGTTTCCTAAGGCATGGAAACATCCTTCTTCTCACTTCTTGATACAGAATAATGCACTATCTCTCTCATTTTGTTGGTGGCTCAATTTTGTTCTACCTTCACCCCAAATTCATTTATCTTTGGTTGACTAAATAACAAAAAAAAGATCTGAGTGTTACTAGGATATACCGTATGAAAAATAAAAGCATCCAAAATAAAGGCTCTGGAATACCTAGTTTGGTTTACCACTAACTTAAGCACTTAATAGTTTGGCAAGTTTATCAAAATTCCCTTTGCCTCAGTTTGAGCATCTGTGAAATGGTGAATCATATTTACCAAGAGGCTGTCATGTGTATTAAATGAGATAATATAAATACAAAACTGGTATGCCTACATTATATTCATTACTAAGTAAATTAATACTATTTCTTTATAGTATTGTTGATTATTTATACCAGTGAGTGTTGGAAAAGCATGGACCATTCTACACAGCTCATAAATAAAATGCATTAAATAATAACACCAAAATAATTTATTATAGACAAAAGTCATAAACAGTCTACTATTTGTGGTATTAGGATAAGAGGGAAATGGAAGAAAGCAAGCTTGCTAGAAAAGCATTTCCTTCATATAAATCCTAGGGGAAAATAATCCATCTACCAAAGAAATGTACTCCATTTATTAGGAAAAAAGATAAACTGATTTCTTTAGAAAAGTATTTTTGCAAACTGTTGCTTCATCAAATTAAAACCTACAAACGCTTGTTTATAAAAGAGTACCTAACGGAATAGCTTCTATCTCAATATTTTAAACAGTTCCTTTCTAAGTGAAATGAGCCATTCACAGAAAAACAAACACTGCATGATTCCAGTTACTTGAGGTATCCAAAGTCAAATTCATGGAATCAAAGAATGGAATGGTCCTTGCCAGTGGCTGGGGAGAACGGGAAATGGAAGGTTACTAAACAAAGGGCAAAAAGTTGCAGTCAAGGGACTTCCCTGGTGGTCCAGTGGTTAAGAATCTGCCTTCCAATGCTGGAAACTCGGGTTCAATCCCTGGTCGAGGAACTAAGATCCCACATGCCGCGGGGCAACTAAGCCCACGCGCCTCAACTAGAGAGAGAAAACCCGCACACCACAACTAGAGAGAAGCCGGTGTGCCGCAATGAAGAGCCCATGTGCTGAGTCCACGCGCCACAATGAAAGATCCCACATGCCGCAACAAGGATCCCGTGTGCCACAACTAAGACATGATGCAGCCAAAAAATAAAAAATAAAATAAAATAAATAAATATTAAAAAAGCAAGTCAAGCAAGATGAATAAGCTCTAGAGATCTGCTGTACAACATTGTACCTATAGTTAACAAAATATTATACATTTAAAAATTTATTATGAGGCTCGATCTCATATTAAGTGTTCTTGCCACAATGAATTGTTTTTAAAAATTAAAAAGGTATACTAACATAGCTGCCAAATCAATAAAATTTTGTCCCAAAGTCAAGCATCTGTAAAAAAAATCTCCCTCTCTTATCCTATTCTTATCAGCTTGTCATCAAATTATGTATAGTATTTATGTTTTAAAAATTTTTAAATCTGATGTTATAGATACACAGATTTATTGCATAATTTTTACATACAGCTGTAGTGAAGTTCTCTGTTTTGCCTAATATTTTAAAATATTCTTTAAGTTTCTTCAACAGTCTGGCCAATGAATGGTATATTTTGTTAGTCTTTTCAAAGAAGCAACTTTTTCTGATGATGCTCTCTATTGGTTTGATTATTTTTCACTATACAGTTATGCTCTTAACTTTAATTTTTCTTTTCTTCTACATCTTTAATTTACTTTGTAGCTGCTATTATAATTTCTTGAGTTGGATATATTAGAAAAAAAGAAAGTTTGAAAATCAGTGAGCTGATTATTTAAGGCTACATATTTTTTTCTCAGAATCACCTTTACTGAATCTCTTTCTCTCCCTCTCTCTTTTTTTTTTTTTCACTGTTCCAGGAAACACAGTGGACAATTGCCATATCTCCAATAGGGCTCATACAGTAAGTCTAGGTCAGAGACACCTCCTGTTCAAGGAGTTCTTGGACCCACAGTGACCCTTGTAAAAAGGATTAAAGAGCATCAGAATAAAGAGAATGTTAGTAGTATGTGACCTAAGCAAGCTTTACTGTAGTTGACAACAATAAATTCTTTTAACCACATGGGTGTTCTCTTCCCGTTTTAACCATTAGAATGGCAAGAGCTACATGAAAGAGTTCAGGGCATATTGGAAATAGCCAAAAAGTAGTATTTTAGGTTGTTTTCATCTAGAACTTAGAATAGAAGGATCAAATGATCAATGTTGAGATTTATAGCCATATCAGTCTCTGCCTTTTTGATCTGCCCCCATGTGCCAGGTGCTACCCGACCCCTTAAACTGACTAAAGTTTATCATCTGTACTACTGTGTTCGGTTCTTAGTGACCCCGTCTGACTCCACATGCTTACTGGCAAAGTGTGGGCATTTGTGTACATGCTTTATATAAATTATCATTTTGTAAAGTTTACTGAATTATAAATTTCATGACTGGTGCTAAGTAAACTGAGACTGTGCTTTCATTAATCTGGACATTTAGAAGCGTCACCTGAGATAACAACCCTGTTAGGCAAAATGTCTAAAACAGCTGTTGCTGCAACTGATATTTTGAAATTTCATGGTTCCTGGCTGACTGAAACATATATTACAATATTTCCAGGCAAAATGTACAAAAGATTAAAATACATTGGCATAGACTTAAACAACCCGCTACCATTGAATGAAACATTCCTCTCCCAGCTTTGTGTAACTTACAAATTTACTGACAAGGCTTCCTAAACCATCCTCCACATTATTAATTATATTGTAATGAAGACAAAGTGTCTGTTACTTGCTTGGTGTGTGTCACTTAGGAAGTGTTTCAGTATTCATCAGTTTTCAGAATTCATCACATATTTTTGAATAACTGCAATTACTGTTCCAGAGAATACAGTGAAAAGTCTTCCTTTTACTAAATTTCATATCTCTTGAATACATTCTTGTTTCCATACTAAATAAGTTTGTTTCATATTAACTTTCCCTTAGTTTGTTTCATATTAACTTTCCCTTATGTGAATGAATTCCAACACATTCACTATACAGGTGTGTGTTATTGAATGCCCCTTGAATTTGCAGTGACTTACATGGTTTGGAGCTATGGCAGGACCAAATCACCCCCAATACAGATTTCCAAGGGACTATGAATATCTTTACGCTAGAAATTTTTTTAACAATAATAGTATATGCTTAGTTTATAATTGGCTCATGTCTAAAATAAAAAATCTGTGTAGGTGCTACTACACAGATTCTGTCAAATCAAAGTTTTATCTACATTTTATTTGAGTAAATTGTATTATATGATATAAATGGAAGGTTTATTCATCTTGATGGCATCTTATTCACATACAGGCAAAATACTGCTATACATAATTATTGATTACAAATGCCTTTATACTTTAGTAGTAGATGCAATTTAGAGGTTCATATTATCCACAACATTAAAAGGCTAAGTACTCAAGGACTTAGTAACTTAACTTCAATTTCTTCATCTATAAAATGGGCTAGTAATAATTTACTTACACCAAAAGGTGATCTTGAGTAAAATAATTCATGGATACAAAATTTTAATAAGAATATAAATGAGGTAAGCTGTAAAGTTTAAATATTTTTTAAAACATTATTCTAAATCAAGAGTTAGGGAGCTTTTCTCTGCAAAGGGTCAAAAAATAAATATTTTAGGTTTTGTAGGCCATATACATACATTTTTTTTTTTAACCCTAAAAAATGTTAAAAGTATTCTTTACTTCCAGGCAGTCCAATTTGGCCTGGGAAATGTAGTTTGCTGACCCCTCTGCTCTAGGTTACCTCCTCTATACATTGCTTTTTCATTAAACCATATTATTCTGAGTTCTTTAAATACTAAGCAAAACAAGTTATATTATATACTTTTTATTGTAAAATATTTACACATAGTCTTTATGATATGCAGCTTTACTATAACCAGAGCAAAAAGAACTGAGTTTAGAGTGTGTTTTTCTTAAGAACATCTATTCACATGAAAAAATGCCACACAATCCCCAAAGAGCCAAATGCCTATAGCTTTTGCTCTCTAGAAAAAAACTGGTCCTAAGGGAATCAATAGATTGAGCATTCAGAGTGAGATCTGAATATGAAAACCTTCAGTAGAGCTTCTCTTTCCTGCTGTGTTTTTTGTTTGTTTTGACTTTCAGAAAACTATCCAAGATACTGAATTACATCCATCTATTTCCTTCTCTAAATTAGGGAAGCAACTTTTCTCTCTCTGCCTGGTAGGTTATAGTTGACTGCCTAAATCCTTGCTAAGAGTTAGTAGAACTCTGGATATAGAAAACAAACTGATGGTTACCAGGGGATAAGGTGAGGGAGGGATAAACTGGAAGACTGGGATTGACACATACACACTACTATACATAAAACAGATAACTAATAAGAACCTGCTGTACAGCACAGGAAACTCTATTCAATAAATACTCTGTAATAGCCTATATAGGAACAGAATCTAAAAAAAGAGTGTATATGTATATGTATAACTGATTCACTGTGCTAACACAACTGAAACTAGCACATTGTAAATCAACTATACTCTGATAAAAATTTAAAAATAAATAAAATTTCAACTCCCCCCCCTCAAAAAAAAAGTTAGTAGAACTCTTTCTAACAATTTACCATCTATTTAATCTATCTAAACCCCCTTCCTCCCTTGTTTGGTTCTAGTCTGAATAAGAATAATTTAAGCTTCTCTGCCTGAATCCATTAAACTCATTTCCAAGTATGTACTGCATTATATTAAAACCAAAACAATAAAGATACTATAAGTATATCTTTATGGTGACATCAAGAAGCTCATATCATTATTTTCAAGCAACAATTAAATTTCACAATTTTGTGAATGGTCATTTCTTATTTAGGCATTAGAGAAAGTCAAAGGAATTGCATTTCCTGCTATTCTCATGGTTTTAGAGCTATGACAGGACAGAATCATCAGTACAGATTGCAGCAGCTTAAAAACTATTCAAACATGCAGAATTTACACACCCAGAATGACTCACAACAAAACTGTAGCAGTATTAGTTCAAAGAAATTATTCTTGCCTTCTGGGAGGAAAATGAGGATGAAAGAACTTGATGGGCATTATAAAATGTAACAAATAATGAGTGACATAATATATCCTCTAGTTCAACTGCTTAACATTTCAAATTTAACTAAAAATTTAAACTTAAACTTTCCAAAGTGTTTTATCTAAAGAGCCTTTTAGTCAAACCAATATGGTTCTGCTCTCACTCTTGGGAAGTCAAGTAACCTCTGACCTCAGCATCCCTGTCTGCCTCTGCCACATCGTGATTTCGGGAGGATTAAAAGGCAGAATTGACTCATCTAAAACACACACAAAATATATTCTCAATCAATGTAAACACTCCCCCCTATTTCTCTTGATGTCATCATCTGCAAACTCATAGAATAAGCACCCTCCATACTGGGGAAAAAAGGAAAACTATAATATAATGCTGAGAAAAAAATCTCTCTCTAGTGAGAAGAGTATTAGTTTGGTAGCTAGGAATTCTGATTGTCTATTTCTAGGGCTGATGTTTGCTGGCCTTGGGAAAATAAACCTTTCTCTTTCTTTGGAACTGAGTGACTTCATTGGTAAAATTAAGGTGTTTCACAAAATACTATCTGAAATAGACTTTACTGATTTTAATGTTATTATGGCATATTGTCCTCTGTATATTCAAAGATAGGCTTTGAAACAGTAAGAGGCAGGTTCAAATTCTGGAGCTGTTGACTTGTTCATAAATGATCTGATGCAAATTAAAAAACTTCTTTGAACATCAGCTACTTATTTTCTCTTAACTACTGTTTTCTCACTGATATAACTGAACTAATATCCTATTACTGTTTAATAGGTATATTATTTTCAAAGACAACAGTATATATAGCAGAGTGTTTGGAAGACAGTAGATGCCTAATAAATGATATATATGATGAATCTCAAGATAGAACCCAGGTATTCACCCTAGACTCCTCCCACATCCTAACCCCCACCAACACATTATAGAGGAGCAACCATTCTCATCATTATGCCAAGACACCTGGCACCCAGAAAAAGTCTAGCAGTTAGCATGATCTTCAAGAAAGGTAATACGTGGCATGTAATTCCACCCTTACTGGCCTCACAAACAGATGATAGTGTCCTGTACTGGGGTGAACTCTCAAAATACCCCTCCACACAGTATACCAGAGGATGTTAAAATACAAGTCATAAGGAAAGGAAACTCACATTTTACTCCCACTTCACAGCCTACCTGGCTGGCCAGGGTAAGGAATACCCTAGTGATGGAAGTAAACTGAAGTTCTCTAGCCATGAAGTAATCTGGCACAAGAACCTCATTTACTACTGTAGGAACTGGGGTCCAGTGATTTCGAGTAATCTACTCAAGCTCTCATAAACACTGGAACTCATACTAGAATTCAGCTGTCTGTATTTTCAGTCTAGGGATCACTTCATAGTGTACATAATTTGCTCTTATTGTAGTAATAACACTGTCCCATGTCCTTCAATATAGCAATGCAAGGGAATAACAGAAACATCACCTCTGTGGCCAATAAAAGGAAAAGCCCTGGTCCTGGTGCCCATTAACACCACAATATAATAAGCAATTAGTGAAATGTTCTTGTATTTCAAGGACCTGCAACTATAATTATACTCACAATGAAAATAATTAAACTTATAAATGTCATCTGCTCAACATCTTTAGTTATAATTCTTATCATTCAGTCAACTGTTAATGATAAATTCAACGAGTTATCAACTGTTCTTTTGATGTGAAAGTACCTGGAGAACATTGTCTGACAAAACCAAGGTTCCGGGAGAAGATGTAATGTACCCCAAATCACATAGTTTATAAGAGGCAAATCAGTACCAAAACCCTTTCCTCCAAAGCTGTGTCAGCTTTTGTAAATAAACACGTGTCAACCTTCATTTAGACCTCCACTGATGCTCCTGAGACCATTTTGGCCATCGGCAGGAAGCTGATAACTTCAAGACATCCCACTGAATCCGTACAGCAGCTAATAAGCTATTAGAAATGGAAGAAATTAAACCCATTAATAGCTGGCATTGGAATAAAGTCCAGTTTTTGGTTAATATTCTTGACATATACATCTCTATCGACCCAGTGCCTAGCACTAATATATTTCCTCTATGGCATCAGTAATATTTTAAAAGCTAAGGGATTCCTTTATTCATTCAAAAATGATAAGTGAATTAAAAAAGATCCTAGTCTGTGAAATAGCCAGGAATCCTAGAATTCATATCAACTTCTCTTTGGAAAAATGAGTAAAACTAACAAATAAACTTGGATAGTTCTTTCTGATAGTGACGCGTGGACACCTGGCATCTATTCCTGGCTTAAGTCTACTCCAACTTTCAGCATATAATTCACTTATGCTCTCTGGGCCTCAATATCCCCATCAGTGAAGTAAACAGTTTTTTTGAGCAGATGACTTATAAAGCCCACTGGCCCTTTCTTTCTAGATGCATGGAATTGCAGGGCAAGGAAGATAAACTACAACTCACGTATTCTGAGAAACGCCTAATGGATATTCTTTGTCGTGACCTGTGGCCTTAAAAAATGAATCAAAGTCCTCCTCCAGGCTAGTCAGTTTGGGATTGTTTATTTCTACCTACTATCGATATTTAATTTGGCATTTGCTGGATTTGGGGTGTCCTGGTCCTCAATCCTTGCCAATCCTAACGATCACACAGAGGAAAGATTATGGAAGCCTGGAATGTCATTAAATAAAATCAGAGAGAATTCAAAGGGACTCAAGGATGTCAACTTCATGCCTCTTCAAATATGAAAAGCACTTAAACTTGAATCTTTCCACTCCAATGACAGTCTCATTTAATTCTACAAACCTCTGATGAACAATATTTTACCACCATGTCCGTTGCCATTTTAATTTTGTTTTATGTCTGCTTTTTTTCTAAGGTCAGACCTAGAGCTTCCACTCTGGTTGGTCTTCTAACTTATGATCCTCAGAGTTCAGAAAGGTGTTGGTCAGGCCGCATAGATCACTGGAATTGTCTAGCCACATTTATGAGCTCTGGAGCCTCTCCTTGTACAAAATCCTACAGTAGTGATAAATGACTTGTAGTTTATCTGCTGAGTACTTTGGTTTTATATTCCCAGTTCTAGCTTTACAGAGTTTCTTTCTTTTATAAAAAGAATGTGTCACTTTGCTTCTTGTAAGTCATTGCGTTTATGGTGCAACTTGCTACAAGGTAATGTTCAGAGGCAAAAGAGAAGTCATGGTCAGACATAGCAAGCCTCAAATGAAGTTCATATTCTGTTTCTGCAGCCTGAGTCCCCCAAGAAACATCACTGAATCATGAAACGTTGTTCTCTCTCATGTTCTTTTTAAATCTTCATCTTATGTTAACTGCCTGGAGACACTGAAACTATATAGTGTTGTTGTTTTCTTCTTTTGTAGAAATGCCTAGAGGAGAAACATTCTTTGTCTTCAACCACTGTACGTTGATTTCACATCTGCCTACAAACACACTATACCCCCAAATGTTATAATCCTAATTATGACTTCCAGCTATTATAAATATTTCTCTTTTAAAACTAGTGATGAGTGACATTTTATTTTTTTTTTCCAATAAATTTGTATTTTACCAAACACTTTTTCAAAGACTGGGCATGCTATGGCATGCTATGTATACATGAAGGTGGAAATGCCACACAAATATGTCTAGCTTGTTGCTGGGCTACACAGGTATTATTTAGAGAAAAGTTTACTCTAGAGATGTCATCCAGAGAATTTACAATTCTTGGTGAATTTGACCAGTTGCAAACGACTACTCCAGGGAATTCATTTACCCCTAAGGGTGGAGATACTAAAAGAGGTCCAAGAGGTTAATGCTATTCTGGGTGATTTCCCCTGCTCAATTCCAATTAATGGTATGGCTATAAAAACCTTTGGGTGACTATTAATATTAATGATGGAAGAAGAACAGCAATTCATGACAAGGTTTAGTTGATGGCACTTTTCACATAGAAGGATAGGAATCTTTAACAAAATGAAATTCTTTAACACAAAATGGCAATAATGCTTAATAGTTTTGTGGCTATTTTAATTCATGGATATAGATAATAATGAAATTTCAATGTAATATTTTCTTCCCATTATACTTCACTGTCTACAACTGATAATAACATTTAGCATATATATTACTTTTCCTAATTAAATTGAATTGAATTTATTGAGCAGCCACCATGTGAAAGACTCTGCCGGAGGAGGGAGATTCAAAGATGAAATGACCAAATTCTAATTTTCCGGAGACTCAAAGTTAGAGATGCAAATAGACATTTTTACAATAAAAATCATTTGATATTTATTTTACAATAAAAATTATTGAATGCCTTTATACCATGTGAGAGGTGCTATAATAGAAACACCTTTGCCCTTAAGGGTCTCTCTTTCTGGGCTATGGAGCTAATAGTAGGGACACCACAGCAGTATCAATGAGTCATTGAAGGCTTCTGGTAGAAAATATGTCTAACAGAAGCTTGAGGCATGTGTAGGGCTTTCTTCCACTACCCTCCATGCCCTATTCACCTAGTTTAAAATGTCTAGAAGGAGAAAGCACTGTTAATGAAAAAGTTTTGAGAGACAGGAAATAGTATATTCAAGCCAAAAGACTCTGTGAAAAAGCTTAATGGTAGAAAATGTTTTGAAGAATAACCAAAAGTCTGTTGTTGTAGTCACACAGGTTAGACATAGAGTTGAGCACTGTGGGAAATAAGGCCTTCAATATCAGGCTAAGGAATCAGTGCACCACTCTGATTGAAGAACCTTCCAAGGAAAAGCAAGAACTACATTTACAATGGAAATCATCACAGCAACAAGAGCCTATGCTGTATCACGCCCATGGGCTTTTCTTTTAACCTGGGGATCAGGATGCAGGTAAAACTAGAGCATATGGAATGAAGATAACGGCAGTTCTGCCAGGAAGATACACGCTGACGCTTCTGTTGAAAAAAATCCAAATCGAGCACAAAAATATATTTCTATAACAAGCCCTTTTGAACCGAACATGTGCAAATCTAAGTTTACCAAAAAATAAATAAATAAAAGAAGTATGTCCAAAGTGATTACGGCAGTTCAAAATGATATTTCACTACAAAATGAACCACAATAGCTTCCTTCTGAACACTAAATCATTTTTAAGGACATAGATACTCTATTCAGAAAGGAACTTAAATCCCACTTTCACCATTGCCAGCTTTGTGAAAATAGGCAAAACAACTAACCTTCCTTTTCTTCTGTGTTATTTCTGATTGTTATTTTTCCAGAGGTGTGATCTCACTCTGGTCTGGCTGTGTTCCGACAGGTCTACCAGGGAAAACAGATGATAGACTAAGAAGTTAAGGGACTTGTTTTGAGAGTTCCTCAAAGTTACAGTCCTCTAAATAAGGAATCACTTGGACAGCCTGTTGAAATAAAAATAGTATCCATACCACAGACCTGCTGAGTGGAACCCACAGGGTTGGAGCCTCAAGTAATTCATGTGCTGCTCCTCAGCTAGTAAATGACCCACTTGAGATGTGAGCCTTTTCTGGCCACATTGCCAGAGTAAAATGTGATTGAAAATAAGCCCCACTGTTTAATACCTGTTTTTGAAGACTACATATGTAACAACTATAGTCAGTTTGGATATTCCAGAAGGCAGACGCCAAGAAATTTGGGGGGAGGGGAGTTGATGCCCCTGTAAGGTAAAAGAGAGAAGGAGCTGGAATGGGCTAGGAGAGCTTTCGGACTACAACATGAAAGGAATGAGGGAAGGGGAAAAGATGGGAAGAGACTCAGAGGGTGGTGCAGCTCTGAGAATGTTTCGTCAGCCCCTCAGGGGAACCCTGGCACAAGGACAGCCCAAGAGCAGTCCTGCACCGAGCAGAAATGACCATGCTCTACTACCTGACTATGTGCCATTACTGGCTGGGAGCTGCTGGGATGGGTGTGGCCTGGGCTAGAGTGCTACAGTGGATTCCAGAAGCTATCAGCTAACTGCACGCTTCATGGCAGGTTGTTATTATTATCATCATAATCCACACAGTTTGGATCAAATCACGCAACCAAATTGCACACAGTGATTTGGAATCATGTTGCTCTTACAATGACCTAAAAGTCCAGTGCACATCTTGCTTAAATGCACATATATCTTCCTGCCAGTTCATTTTAAAATTATATTACTTGATAAGGGAATTATGTAAGTTTCCTTCTCTATTGGGTCTTTTAAAAAATATGTTGTATTGTCTCTTTCATTAACTTTTTCCCAAGCCCTCTCCTAAATACAGACAGCACTTCTCTCTCTAGTGCCTCACCTGAGTCATGCATCACTTTCTACCTTGAAATGGTAGATCGGTCCTTCTTGGCTGTAAGTTATATAAAAGCAGAATCCAGTTCAAAAATATCTCTGTAATTCTCACCAACCATTACAGGGTGCCTGGCCACAGTAGAAGCTCAGTAAACATCTGCTGAAGAAATGAAGATTGTTATTTTTCCAGAGATGTGATCTCACTCTGGTCTGGCTGTGTTCCGACAGCAATAAACCACGTTTAACCAGGTTCTTGTGAGGATGTTTGTGTAGACAGTATATAGTAAGTTGACACAGCCGTCCCTGAATAAAACATTCAGGCCTTTTGATGTTTCTTTATACATATGCTTTTTATATTTAGTATTTTGGACTACATTTCTTTTCTTTTTTTTTAAATTTCACTGCATTTAGGACTTTATAATGATACTTTGCAAAAAGTGAAAGATGAATTGCTCTCCAGCCATATAAGACAATGAAGATTTCCCTTAGGGATTTCTCATTATGGAGAGTGAAATGCAGACCTGTTGCAATACTCCCATGCTGTAATAAATACTTGAAAAGCCCAAAAGTAAGTAAAATATGATAGAAAAGAGGCTTAGCGCAAGTTGGTACATTAGGGCTGACTTGCCTATCTTGGCTCTCAAGCAGATTAGTCATGAGAAGCGAATGGTGCCACGCCTGCATGAATATTTCAAGAATGTTTTTGCATCTAAACATAGATGTTTAAATATGCCAGTAATTACCAAGACTCTGCATGTGTGGAGCCCTCTTCTCCTCTGCCCCCAAGTAAATAGTACTACTTCAAGGATATGGAAAATAAATTAATCCAACAAGGACTTTAACCTTCAAACGAGCTCCTCACCATTAAATTTCTGCCCAAGAAAGATAGTCATAACCTTCACAAACACGGCTTTTCATAAAATATTCTCTGCCAAGGATTTCACATCTCCTAATCCTTCAATTAAGGATCTTTGTAAATAGAGACGTCCCCCATATTTTGGCTAGAAATACAGAGATTTAAATGCAGACCTCTTTTAAGTTCACTCTCTTGTGTACAAGTATTGAGAAGGAAAGAAACACATTGGAATACGATTTAACAAGTGAGGGGAAGTGTTTCTCTCATTTCTTAAAGTTTTAGTTTAGGAATTCTGAGAGCTCATCGAAAAAGAAACCAACAATGAGAAATTGTGAAGCAAGAAAAGTTTTTATTGCCACCTTAAAGATCATTTAGTTATGCTTTCTGTTGTTATTCTCCGAGAAGAGGAAGGGCTGAGCTGACATAGACTCTTTTTTTTTTTTTTTTTTTTTTTTGCGGTACGCGGGCCTCTCACTGTTGTGGCCTCTCCCGCTTCAGAGCACGGCCTCCAGACGCGCAGGGCCAGCGGCCATGGCTAACGGGCCCAGCCGTTCCGCAGCATGTGGGATCTTCCCGGACTGGGGCACGAACCCGCGTCCACCGCATCGGCAGGCGGACTCCCAACCACTGCGCCACCAGGGAAGCCCGACATAGATTCTTTAATGCAGACATTATCCCAGATATAAGATCTTGTAACACCCCGTAGTTTAAGTACACCCTAATGATATTTTTTTTTCATTCGCTGTTTATCTCTAGTTTATTTTTATTTTTTCTAACATTTTTATTGGAGTATAATTGCTTTACAATGGTGTGTTAGTTTCTACTTTATAAAAAAGTCAATGAGCTATACATATACATATGTTACCATATCTCTTCCCTCTTGCCTCTCCCTCCCTCCCACCCTCCCTATCCCACCCCTCTAGGTGGTCACAAAGCACCGAGCTGATCTCCCTGTGCCATGCGGCTGCTTCCCACTAGCTATCTACCTTACGTTTGGTAGTGTATATATGTCCATGCCACTCTCTCACTTTGTCACAGCTTCCCCTTCCCCCTCCCCATTTCCTCAAGTCCATGCTCTATTAGGTCTGTGTCTTTATTCCTGTCTTACCCCTAGGTTCTTCATGACCTTTTTTTTTTCTTAGATTCCATATATATGTGTTAGCATGCGGTATTTGTTTTTCTCTTTCTGACTTACTTCACTCTGTATGACAGACTCTAGGTCCATCCACCTCACTACAAATAACTCAATTTCATTTCTTTTTATGGCAGAGTAATATTCCATTGTATATATGTGCCACATCTTCTTTATCCATTCATCTGATGATGGACACTTAGGTTGCTTCCATCTCCTGGCTATTGTAAATAGAGCTGCAATGAACATTTTGGTACATGACTCTTTTTTTTTTTTTTTAACATCTTTATTGGGGTATAATTGCTTTACAATGGTGTGTTAGTTTCTGCTTTATAACAAAGTGAATCAGTTATACATATACATATGTTCCCATATCTCTTCCCTCTTGCATCTCCCTCCCTCCCACCCTCCGTATCCCACCCTCCAGGCGGTCACAAAGCACCGAGCCGATATCCCTGTGCCATGCGGCTGCTTCCCACTAGCTATCTACCTTACGTTTGGTAGTGTATGTATGTCCATGCCTCTCTCTCGCCCTGTCACAGCTCACACTTCCCCCTCCCCATATCCTCAAGTCCGTTCTCCAGTAGGTCTGTGTCTTTATTCCTGTCTTACCCCTAGGTTCTTCATGACATTTTTTTTTCCCTTAAATTCCATATATATGTGTTAGCATACGGTATTTGTCTTTCTCTTTCTGACTTATCTCACTCTGTATGACACACTCTAGGTCCATCCACCTCAATACAAACAACTCAGCTTCGTTTCTTTTTATGGCTGAGTACTATTCCATTGTATATAGGTGCCACATCTTCTTTATTCATTCATCTGTTGATGGACACTTCGGTTGCTTCCATCTCCTGGCTATTGTAAATAGAGCTGCAATGAACATTTTGGTACATGACTCTTTTTGAATTTTGGTTTTCTCAGGGTATATGCCCAGTAGTGGGATTGCTGGGTCATATGGTAGTTCTATTTGTAGTTTTTTAAGGAACCTCCATACTGTTCTCCATATTGGCTGTATCAATTTACATTCCCACCAGCAGTGCAAGAGTGTTCCCTTTTCTCCACATCCTCTCCAGCATTTATTGTTTCTAGATTTTTTGATGATGGACATTCTGACTGGTGTGAGATGATATCTCATTGTAGTTTTGATTTGCATTTCTCTAATGATTAATGACGTTAAGCATTGTTTCATGTGTTTGTTGGCAATCTGTATATCTTCTTTGGAGAAATGTCTATTTAGGTCTTCTGCCCATTTTTGGATTGGGTTGTTCGTTTTTTGTTATTGAGCCGCATGAGCTGCTTGTAAATTTTGGAGATTAATCCTTTGTCAGTTGCTTCATTTGCAAATATTTTCTCCCATTCTGAGGGTTGTCTTTTCGTCTTGTTTATGGTTTCCTTTGCTGTGCAAAAGCTTTTAAGTTTCATTAGGTCCCATTTGTTTACTTTTGTTTTTATTTCCATTTCTCTAGGAAGTGGATCAAAAAGGATCTTGCTGTGATTTATGTCACAGAGTGTTCTGCCTATGTTTTCCTCTAAGAGTTTGATAGTTTCTGGCCTGACATTTAGATCTTTAATCCATTTTGAGCTTATTTTTTGTATGGTGTTAGGGATTGTTCTAATATCATACTTTTACATGTACCTGTCCAGTTTCCCGAGCACCACTTATCGAAGAGGCTGTCTTTTCTCCACTGTATACTCTTACCTCCTTTATCAAAGATAAGGTGAACATACATGCATGGGTTTATCTCTGGGCTTTCTATTCTGTTCCATTGATCTATATTTCTGTTTTTGTGCCAGTGCCATACTGTCTTGATTACTGTAGCTTTATAGTATAGCCTGAAGTCAGAGAGCCTGATTTTTCCAGATCCATTTTTCGTTCTCAAGATTGCTTTGGCTATTCAGGGTCTTTTGTGTTTCCATACAAATTGTGACATTTTTTGTTCTAGTTCTGTGAAAAATGTCAGTGGTAGTTTGATAGGGATTGCACTGAATCTGTAGATTGCTTTGGGTAGTAGAGTCATTTTCACAATGTTGAGTCTTCCAATCCAAGAACATAGTATATCTCTCCAGCTATTTGTATCATCTTTAATTTCTTTGCTCAGTGTCTTATAATTTTCTGCATACAGGTCTTTTGTCTCCTTAGGTAGGTTTATTCCT